>NC_060950.1:48343298-48370592 GCF_022045245.1 Lucilia cuprina | reverse complement strand
AATACGTCTTTAAACACCACATCTTAAAACATTTCGAAATAATAAATGGAACTTCTGTGCCAATGAATGTTGAAGGTGTTTTTGAAAATACATTTGTTATGAAGAAAGTTTAAAGGAAGTCGGAAATTCTGCTACCAAATTTATAATTAACTTAAATTCATTTAACAACATTTCCCGTTAAGACATCAACTTCATTCGAACATCAGTAACAGAATTAATTCTTAATTTCATCGTTAACTTTACTAAAGAATCTGTTAATAAGAGTTTAATTGATAAAACAATTAATACCATTCTCGATGATGTAAAAGATATTTTTTCATATGCAAGATCTGAATTAATATTGGAAAAAACAATGAAAGATAACAATCTCTTAGCGAGAGTTGAAGATTTTATAATAAACAATAATCGAGATTCTTAAGGAGTTGTAATGCCGCTAGAATTTCAGATTCAAAAGCTTTTTAAGCAAAACGACTATTTGGACTTCTTTCATGTAGAAAAGAATCCAAATTGTGTTAATTTCAATCAAGGAGATTTGTGGAAACAAAAAAAAACAACTGTATCCAAAAAAGACATTAATACCCTATTATCTTTATACGAATGATTTTGGAATTAATAACCCACTTGGTTCTAAAGCAACTAAGCATAAAATGTACAATTTCTATTATAGATTCTCATGCGTCCCGAAAAAATCATCTATATTAAATGAGGTTTTTCTGGCATGTTCCTTGAAATCTTCGGATGGAAAAAAGTATAAAAATGAGTGTTTTAAACCCTTGGTCAGAAAATTACAAAGTTTAGAAATTGATGGCATTGATATAAAAACAAAAGAAGGTATTAGAAAAGTGCGACAATTTGGGACTAAATTGTACCCTTGGGTTTTCAAAATCTTTTGCCTCAAACTACTACTACCTATTTTGTCTAATAAATAAATGTGACGCAAGGAAAAACAACAGCGAACTAATTTCACTACTAAGAAACGGAATAAATTATCGTGAAACGGTTGAACGAGAATTAGCTGCGGAGATGGGAATAAGTAGCAATTGCGAATTTGATGCAATTCCTTCTTTCCTTTGTACAGAAAATTATGCTGTGGATGTGATGCACGATATCTTTGAGGGTGTATGTCACTATATTATATGTGAAACCTTGTTATTTTATATTCAACAAATGAAATACTTTTCCTTAGATGTGTTGAACTACAGCAAGCTATCATTCTGTTATTATTGGTGAAGTTATCCCGTTTGGTGATGAAGTTTGGAGTTTTCTTGTTTAATTTTTTGAGTTAATTTATGATATCCTTTGCTTTGAGATAACAAATTCGCTAATACAGCAAATAAGTAATAAAATTGAAAATTTTAACAAAAACTATCAATTACTGTTCAAAAAAAAACTTAACCCCGAAATAGATTATTATGTTCCGATCCACTTCAAATATGGTGCTTATAAAACTTGTTTGTGTTAAATTTCGTCGCTTACTGCTAAGTCACTTAAGAGCGATTTTTATGTCATTTTATCAATTAATTTTTGATCAATTAATTAATTCAATTAATTTCATTTTATCAATTAAAGTATAGGATCTATTAATTTTTGATCCTGTTTGAGTTGAATTTCGCCATAATACTGTTATTATTAAGCCTTCATTTCCTCACACATTACTCTACAATTATAAATAAATCGGGACCCCTAAGGAATTTGTGGTCATTTAAATATGAGGAAAGCACAAACAATTTAAAATGTATGCCAACGTAATAACATCTCAAAAAAAATGTTCCTCTTAGTTTTTCCTACAAGCAGCAGATGTGTTTTGCAAATTTCCTGTTGGAAAATAATTTAAAATTTTTTTACAAGAAACCATATTTTGATATAAATATGGAGATGTTAATTCGAAGTAAACTCAGAACGCATCCCACAACTTTACAATGTATTTGGAGGCAAATATATGTGGCTATACTTATAGTACTCAACATGTTGTGGCTACTTTTGTTAACAGTTTAAAATTATTTGATATTGTTTTTATGATTAAAGCTAAAAACAATCAAGTTTTTCTTTACTGCAAGGAAATATATTAAATTTACAATCACCAGTACGCATCTTTCGAGTGTGGGAGAATTCTAACCGAATATACAATTCTAAATTTATCAGATATAGTTGGACCACCAGTTGAATTCATTCGTACCCATCAAGAACAAACACACATAAAACTTAAAACTTTTTATAAATCAATTAGCTAAAAATTGAGGACATCGTTGATATGATCTACATAATTTATAAACAACATGGAATCCTCCACATCTGTATGAACTTCTTCACAGTAAGAAAATTTTATATGTTTAAAAATGTACACATACATATAAAACATTTTTCAACTTTTTAGATCATCGTATCACAATAGATGTGTTACCAATCATAAAACCACATCACATTAGTAAACTATTTGATAACAGTCGTATAGCCGATGAGCCCAAGTTTGAACTACATCTTAATATATATAAGGAGAATGCAAATAAACTGGAAAATCAAATGACAGGAAATGGAAATAAAAGGAAATATACCCCAATTTGCAATAATTTTTCCGTTAGCGATATTTTAGATAATACATAAAGTGGCAAACTAATTTTAAAATATTATTTAAGGCACAATACTTTACATGATGAACAAAGAACTTTACTAATCACAACCATATCTAAATATTCACAGAAAAAAATAAAAATGAATTTCAATTATGAAATTGCTCATATTAATTAAAAAAAGTTTTGATTTTTCTCTAATCATCAAAATGATACTATTGATTAACTGAAAATTAAAAATGTTAATTGAATTAAATTTCAATTAAAACAGTATTATTGTAATTAATTCGATTTAATTCCTAATTATTGTAATTTTAAATATCGACTAAGAAATAATTAATCCAATTGAAGATTTATGTAAATTGTTTTTATTGAATATACATAAAACTATTATACATAACTAAAATACATGAAGTATGTATGTATGTATGTATGTATGTATGTATGTATGTATGTATGTATGTATGTATGTATATATGTATGTATGTATGTATGTATGTATGTATGTATGTATGTATGTATGTATGTATGTATGTATGTATGTATGTATGTATGTATGTATGTATGTATGTATGTATGTTTGTATGCAATCGCCACGATATTTTCAAATATACTTCATAACTTATAAAAACTCCTAACATCTACCGGGGTTATGCGCCAAGAAATAATGATCTAAAAAGAGACAACAAAAGAAAACTTAGAAACACGTTGAGAAATCTTGAGCAAAGCTTACCTTGTGTTAAGTCCACTGCATTTTTTAAATGCATTAGGGATATAATGCAATAATGCATCCCACAAAATATCTAAAATACACTATATTAAATTGCGTACACATATTTTTGAATGAGAACGTTTTTACTTACGTAAAAAAAGAAAAAGAAGTATGCTCCATTTTTCCAACAGAAAAAATAGTAGTGGTCCAGGTCTTGTGCGCAAAGTACAGGTCGCAAATTTTCAATTTTTAAAAAATATACAGGTATATCGATAAAATGCGTCACAACTAAGTTTTATAGAAGTCTTGATGACCATTTGACCCTAGCTCCAAAGGTCCCTTCAGAAAATTACTTGAATGTCCAAAATTAACTTATAAACACAAATATCGCGATGAAATTCAGCACAATAAAATATAATGTAAATATAAATATATTCACAAAATTTTATCGGGCTTGGTACATATTTGCCCCTAGCCCCCATATAAAGCCTCTTTCAGAAAATTAGTTTTTCATAATCCATAAATTGCTTAAATGTATCGGAACAATTTAATATTATTATGAAAAATAAATCACATTTAATATTCATAACTGGTGTAGGGTATCATATGGTCGGCCACGCCCGACTATACTTTCTTACTTGTTTTATGATGCGTAGTGTGGTCTCAAGGACAAGTTATTTACACGTTTAAACAGTTAAATAAATTTGGCAACGATTGTATTTATGTACATTTTTACCATAAGATTTTAATATCATATTTGAATTTTGTAGATCATATTATATGCCTTATTTTTATATTTTTTTATTTATATTAAAATTCTTATGAAAAAGTTTCTCTATAAAACACATTTTAATGAAAAAAATGTAAAAAGAATAATTACCCTAAAGACAAAGAATAACTAGCCCTATTTTTAGGGCAATATTTATTAAATTTTCGTACATGTAAATGAAATTTCACCTAAAATTTTTGTATGCGTTTTTTGGGAATATTTTATATTTTTAAAAATTTAACAGTTTCATTAAATTTTTAAAACAAGTGGCTTAAAATAAAATACACAAATTGGGGTAATTTTTTTATACAATTTTGGGGTCCATTTTATTTCACCTAAAATAATAACATAATAAATAATAAGATAAACTCAAAAAAATCAAAAGATTTTTAGAGTGCTCATGTACAGAACCATTAAGCAAAGTTACAAAGTTGTGTATATTGTTTTGTTAGTTTCAATACATTGCTCGTTAATTGAACCTGAAAGATTTTAAAATATATAAATATTTTTTTATGAAATAAATAAAATCTGTTATTAAAACTAAAGAGCCACAGCTCCACATTTAAAGAGCCGCATTTGGCACGCGAGCCGTAGTTTGCATACACCTTCGCGTGAATATGAGCAAAATCAAAGATTGTAATAAATCGAATTGAATGAATTAAAATGCCTTGTATTTTGTTAGTCATTCAAAATAAGTAAAAGTGTTGGTTTCGGTATAATTGAACCAATAAAACAACATAAAATGATATCTCAATGTAAAAAGAGTCAAGGTTTCGGGCATACCAAAAACTATTGTAATAAACCACCAAGATGTGTCAAATGCGCAGGAAAACACTTATCCATTGAATGCAATGTCGAAATTGAACATCCTAAATGCTGCAACTGTGGAGAAAACCATCCAGCAACATATAGAGGATGTATAGTAGCTAAGGAACTTCAAAAACTTCGAAATAAATCAAGACCCAGAAACGACATGTTATCGCCTTCAAGTAACCCAACTGTCAAACGTGTAACTTTTAATACAGAAACAAATACATATCCACCTAACATTTCGCAACAAAAAACTTTCGCAGAGGTTACTAAAATGAAACAACCAGATTGTACACCAGATATCCTATCTTAAGTCGGCTAAATATGCAACAAAATTTCTTTAAAACCATCAAACAACGCTTAGCTCTTTTGGAGCAAAATTATTTATAAAAAATGACAAATTTCCTTAAGATTATGTTATGGAATGCAAACGGATTACAAAAGCTTCAAAAAGAGAATTAGAGGTTGTCCTAAACGAGGAAAAAATAGATGTATGTCTTATTGCAGAAACCCATTTCACAAAACAATCGTTCATTAGATTTAGAAATTATGAAATTTACCATACTACTCACCCCAGCAACACTGCAAGAGGAGGCAGTGCAGTGATTGTTAGAAAAATATAAGCCATAATCAGGAAGAAATTTACCAAACTGAAGAATTTCAAGCAACAACAATTAAACTTTATACCTACAACGAAAGCATTTTAATCACATCTTTATATAGTCCACCACGCCATCAAATCAAATGCGATAAATATAAACTTTTAATTGAAAGGCATGACTCAAGACATATAATTGGAGGGGACTTCAATGCAAAACATACCTATTGGGGATCCCGCCTTACAACTGCCAAAGGGAAAGAATTACTTAAAGCAACTAGAACGACCGGATGTGAAGTTATGACACCTAGAAACCTAACATATTGGCCTACAGACCCAAATAAACAACCTGATCTTATCGATTTTTTTATCATAAGAAAAATATCTAAAAATCGTATTAAAGTAGAAGACGGTTTTGAGCACAATTCTGATCACTCGCCTGTTTTCCTTACTCTATATGAGCAATGTCTGTCTAAAGATCCACTTCCATATTTAACAAATAAATTTACTGACTGGTAATATTTCCAGACTGTTCTCTCTAACACCATTCATCATAATTCAAACCCTTGCACTATTGATCAACTTGAGAATGAAGTTGAAACATTAACCAAACAAATTCAATCGTCTGCCTGGAAGAGTACGCCTTTTATTTCTAGTAACTCCGTTTTACATCGTTATCCGAAAGATATAAGAAATATGATTTCTCTTAAACGTAAAATAAGAAAAATATGGCAACAAAATAGGTCACCAACAGAAAAAACAAGATTAAACCAAATTACACACAACGTAAGCATTGCTATAAAGAAATTTAAAAACGCAACATTTAACCGACATCTGAAAGAGCTGACAAATGATAAATCCACGGACTATTCACTACGGAAAACAGCAAAAAACATAAATCGACCTATGCAACGGAATTCTCCAATTAGAGTTAATTCTTCAGAATGGGCGAAAACTAATATGGAAAAAGCCGATATCTTCGCAAATTATCTTTCAAATATATTTCATGATAACGAGCAAGTTAACGATAATATGGCTACAATTAGCAATGTGCAGTAAAATACTATAATAGAGAACGTTACAACAAACGAAATACGAACAGAAATATTAAATATGAAATTAAAAAAATGCCCAGGTTTTGACCTAATAACATCAGAACTGCTTAGGCATCTGCCACCTATCGGTATAGAAAAAATATGTACAATTATCAACGCCTGTTTCAGTCTTCAACATGTACCAAGCATGTGGAAAGTTGCCGAAGTAATTATGATACAAAAGCCTGGAAAACCAGAGACAGAAGTAACCTCCTATAGACCAATTTCACTGTTACCTATTCTTTCGAAACTTTTTTATAAACTAAACGAACTTTTAACCAACAAATATCTTCAAATTATAAAGTCATACCTTGAAGGCAGATACTTTCGTGTCAAGCAGGAAGAAGCATTTTCGAATCTGAAAAAGATAAATACTGGCGTTCCACAAGGAAGCATATTGGGTCCCATGCTATATCTCTTATATACGAGAGATATTCCAGTGCCAACAAATACAACTGTAGCAACATTCGCTGATGATACTGCTATCCTTTCTGTTGCTGAATCAAAATCTACTGCAAATTTAATCCTTCAAAATGCGATGAATGAAATAGCAGTTTGGACAAAAGCATGGCGTATCGAACTAAATAACACTAATTCATTAACTTTACTAACAAGAAGACAAATAATATACCCATCTACATAGAAAAAATAGCAATTCCCTACTATAATAGCGCCAAATATCTTGGAATGATATTAGACGCTAAACTACGATGGAACAAACATGTTAAGAAAAAATGTGAAGAACTAAATATCAAATGGCGAAAACTTAAATAGTTAATTGGTAGAGAATGCGTTCTATCAATAGAAAACAAATTGCTAATATATAATCAATCAATAAAACCAATCTGGTTATATGGTATACAACTCTGGGGTTGCGCTAACAGGAAATATATCGACCAAATCCAAAGATTTTAAAACAAGGTGTTAAGGAGCGTTGTTAAAGCTCCATATTATATTCGGAACTCAGACTTTCATCGCGATCTAGGTATGAGAACTGTTAAAGAAGAGATACATATCGTGGCTGCAAAACATGATTCCAGACTAAGAATAAATGTAAATGTAGAGGTTTCCCAACTTAATAGTACAATTGGACTAAGACGAAGATTAAAGCGAATTAAACCGAGTGACCTACTGGAAACTTAGTCATTATATTTACATTCTCGAGCATCTCTATGTCTCGAATACATATATATAAATAATCTGAAGAAAATTGATTGTTAGTTTATAATAAAATTAAACTAGTTGCAGTAAATAAAGAAAATAATAGAAAAAAATTTCGGTATAATTTATTAAAACACATGTATGTATGTTCAAATTTGCAGACAACTAGCTTATTATCTCTCAGCTTCGTGATAATTTAAAAATAAAAAACATTAAAACAAAACAGATTTTGCGCATGTCTATGTGCATTGCGCATGTCTATGTGCATTGCGCATTAACCAAATTAAATTTAATAGAGTCCGAACACCGAACTTCGGTAAATTTGAAAGTTCGGTAACACGAACTTTTTTCTTAAATGAAAAACGTATTTATGATTAAAAAGTAATAAATTTCTAACATTTAAAGCCAAAATATGAACATCCGAAAGATTTTTTGAAAAGGGTCTTTAATTAGCAATTGGGCCAATTATCAACTAATTCCGAATCCCAGAGAATGATAAATTTCTAATAACAAACTATTTTTGTGAAATGCATATATCCTAATATTTTTTTTGTTATCGTTATTGTAACAATTTTAAAATATCATATTATGATTAAATACCGTCAAAATATTGTACCATGATATTTTTGTATTTATCATAATATTGTTATACATTATCATATTATGATCCAAGGTGATCAAAATTTCTTTTTAAATGTGTATCGAAATCAAAATAAATTTTATCGAATCAGTAAAATTACAGTTTCTAAAAAAATAAAAAATATATAATATAAAGATAATATACTTACAATACTTAACACAATTCGCAAATTTCAATTTGCCGATTTATATGAAATTTTGGTTCATAAAATAATTAACTATAATTTCATAAAAATACTAGTATTTTTAAGCCTGTTATGAGCGTTAGTCATTTTCTAAAGCGAACCTTATATGGAGGCCATGTCGAAATGTAAACCGATTTTGAATACTAATCAATCTGCAACAATAGTTTAGGTGCCATTGTTCTTTTAAGAGACTGACTGACATGTCTAGATCGTTTAAGAATAAGGACCTAGAAAATTTCAATTAAATGAGATCAAAGATTTATAGTCAAAACTAGATAATTCAAGTTCAATGTTTCACTTTTCTTAGCTTTTTAATCATTTTCTGTTTAACCGTTTTTCAAATCAGCCGAAAAAATGAACAGTTAAAAAGACGTTTTGTACCTATTAAATCGGAAATTTATTGCACAGCCAGGATGTATGATAACTTCTGTAAACAAGTTTTCAGCATTTTAAAACTTTTTGATTATGTAAAAATATGATAAATAAACATTTTATAAAAAGTTCGGTGTACGGTGTTCGGTCAAAATTTCGCCGAATACCGAACATTGGCCGAACATCACTTTTTACCGAACTCTGAACCAGTACCCGAACGTTCGGTCGGACACTAAAATTTAAGATACTGTTTTTAATATGTATAATAATTTATAGAGTCAAAATTTCGCTCGGTACCGAACACCGAACCCGAACTTCGGTAAATTTGAAAGTTTTGCCGAACCCGAACTTTGTTCGGTTTTCCAAGTTCGGTGAACACGAACTTTTTTCTTAAATGAAAAACTTTTAATGTTACAAATGAGATCAAAGATATATAGTCGAAACTAGATAATTTAAATTAAATGTTTTACTTTTTTTAGTATTTTAATCACTTTTTCAAATCAGCCGAAAAACTTTAAACGTTAAAAAGGCGTTTTGTACATATGTATATCGGAAATTTATTGTACAGCCAGGATGTATGATAACTTCTATAAACAAATTTTAAGCATTTTTAAAACTTTTTGATGAAGTAAAAATATTATTAATAAACATTATAAAAAAAGACCGAACACCGAACGAACCTCACTTTTTTCACGTTATATACTTGGCAAGAACATTTTTTTAAAATGTGATATTCATAGCTATTTTCAACTGCAGTTTATAGTGGTCCTAGCAACGTTTGTTAAAAAAAAATTCAGACAAATATAACGCCATTTAAAGTCTAATAAATGCTGTCTATTTGCCTTCTGCCAAAATCGAGGAAGCATATAGCAAAATGTTCAAAAATTTAAATTTATTTATTAAGCTACGTTCACACCTATCAAATGTTTGACGAAAATGACGTGACCCCTAAAAAATCTACATTTTGATTTCCATAAAATATATATTTATTTGCACGAACATAATATATCTTTGAAGACATCAGTTCAGAACGTCTTTATTATTTGTTTCGACAATATTTGCAGTTACAAAAATCGTGCAGAATCAAATATAAATTTACAAAATTTAGTGGTTACGTCTTTTTCATCAAATGTTTGATAGGTCTGAACGTAGCTTTATGATTGTATATAAAAATATACGAGAAAGCTTCATCAATAGTTCGATGCATTAAAAATTATTCCGAATTTTTGGATTTTTTTTTTAATTTTTTTATAAGCAAATTTTTGGAATTTTTTAAAATGCAAAAAAATATAAAGTATTTACTGAAATATGAAATTTGCGATAACTCTTTTAACATGTACTGGTGGTTTTATAAAATGTTAACGAATGGGCACTATTTTTGTTTGAAAATATCTTAAACTGAGTTTTTTACGGTTTTTCATAATTATCAATATATTCCATAAAATGTTATGGCCAAGAGTGGTTCTATGTTGTAGTAATAAACGCTTAAAGTAAAAATTTCTCAAAAAATTCTGCTAATTATGGTGTGGTGGCAAAGATTTGAAAACAAATTAATAAAATTTTAAAAATGTTCAGTTTTTTGATAGAACAGATTACATTGTAACTACGCGTCATTAAAGGTGTATGTTAGAATAAGACATAGTTATGTTAAATTTTATCATCACCCTCATACTTTTAAAATAGATATACCGTTGAAGCTGTTTTTCGGAGGTCCATTTGTGTACACAGAAAAAAATATCGTAAGTAATATTAACGAAAAAAAACAATAGTTAAATCTACAGGTTTTTTATTCAAATCTACAGAAATTTTATTCATATAAACAAATTTTCTTCATATTTAGTAATTTATTTTTTTTTAATTTAGTCAATTTAATCCGTTGCACAGTGAGACATTTGGCATTTTTAGAACGACATTAATCGAATCTTAGTGATATTAAGTTCTAATTTTTATTACAGTTAGCAAACAATTAGTCCAACGCTCCACATAATCAGGACGATAAGACTGCTGCCACGCCCATTTTTTTACAATTTAATTTTTGGTCGCAAAATTTTGCAATCGATTTTTTATTTTTATATATTTTAGAAGGACAATTTTATACAGATTGCTATTTATTTATAAGAAAATGCAAAATTTAAATATTTATATCACAGTATCTGAAAATAGTTAATAAAACCCATTTTTCTATTTAAACACATTTTCAACGATTAGATACTGTTTGAAACGAGTTAGTGTTATCCGATTTGTCTCAAATGATTTGCATTGCATGCTCTTCTATAATTTTTAAAAACATGCTTTATATAACCACCTTAATGAATAATAGGATAGTCACTCTTAGAAATTTTTATCAAATTATACAAATATTTGCAAACATTAACAAAGAATTTATACTCTAATTAAAATTTAAAATAAAATATAAATTCCGCGGGTTTTACAGAGAAAAAAAATTATAATCAATGAATTTTAATTTTGAAATAAAAGGAAAATTTTACTTTTTAAATAAAGCAATGACACCTGATTGGCTTAAGTAATGGGCTAATACATGGTGCCAAGGCCAAAATTTATGTATACCTCTAACGTGAGTTTACACTTAATTTAAAAATACATATTAAATTCGATAGGATACTCTAATTTTTTTGAATAAAATATTTTGGAATTATGGAAATATTCAACGTAAAAATTTTTTATAAAAAATAAAAATTTTAAAATTTTCGTTAATTTTAACTAAATCGCTTTTTTAATTTTAACTTCAATATTGCTAAAGGTATGTATAAATATAAAATGGCCAGTAGAATTTAAGAAATTTCGTTAAATATAACTATTTTAATATAACTCGTAGAACTGAAGAAATTTCGCTATATACAAGAAAAAATTAAAGAGAACAGTTGAAAATGTGTACGAAATCTAATTTATATTATTGCAAATTGTGGTTCCCTTTAAAGTGCTGGTGTTGTCAAATAAATAAAATTAAATAAGATGAAATGCTAAAAAAATTTTATTTAACAAAATATGTTTACAATCTAATTTATATTATTGCAAATTGTGGTTCCCTTTAAAGTGCTGGTGTTGTCAAATAAATAAAATTAAATAAGATGAAATGCAAAAAAAAATTATTTAACAAAATATGTTTACAATTATTGTCGTTGTCTATTCGTTTGTTTATTGTAGATATGGATTTTTATCAATTATATCCAAAAGCAAGTGTTTTTGAAGATTTCTGTTTAAAAATTGAATCCGTTTTTGCAGATTGCATAAAGGACAAATCTTGTAATCATGTATACCAAAATATAAAGCAAATGGATAACATAATTAAAAATAAGTGTTTAAATATTTTATACAAAATAACTTTAAAAATAATTTTAATATTATTTGTTTTTAGATGGTCCTTGTATTGGTATTTTTTCCTTTTACATAGTATTTTGCTACCATCAACAAAAACGTTAAATGTTTTAAAGTGGCTTACCATGTTACTGCACAAAAATAATTTTATAATTACCAAGATTTTGGTGTTTGGAAAATGTTCGATTTTGTTTATTAATTAACTCTTATTTCGCAAAAATATCTTATGTAATACTCAAACTATGTGTATATTATAAAGTATATTTATTATACCAAAATAACAAAAACATTGCAGCATATCCAATAATCTTATAGCCCATTTTCACCAATAGAGGAAACAAATTAAAATATCGACAAAATTTTAAAAAATTTTAACACATGAATGAAAATTTTATTTAAAACAAGTAAGAGTGCTATATTCGGCTGTGTCGAATCTTATATACCCTTCACCATAGTGTATTTTAAACATCTTTTATAAATTTTAAATTCTTTCCCGACTACATTATTATTACATCAAAAGCTAAACAAAAAGAACAACAACAACGCTAAACGAAATAAAACACAAAATACACAAGGCATCTAAACCAACAGACATCTAAACATACATAACGAAAAACAAAAACAAAAATAACAACGCAATGACGCCAACAGCTTCCAAGCATACAAAAAAACCCAATATAGAGCGTTTTGAGACGATAAAAGATATACATTTTTTTTGTTGGCCACGCCTACCTTCGAGTGGGCGGGGCTCCAAAGTTTAAAACATTTTTGTGTATATCTCGAAAACTCTTTTGTTTACAATAAAAATTTATACATCAAATTAAAGGTACCTTTATAATACCCTTCCAATGATATATAACATGATACTAAAATATGGACCGACTATGGGTATTTGCCGG
Organism: Lucilia cuprina; assembly: GCF_022045245.1. Lineage (NCBI taxonomy): Eukaryota > Metazoa > Arthropoda > Insecta > Diptera > Calliphoridae > Lucilia > Lucilia cuprina. Next base: position 48,357,450 of record NC_060950.1, on the reverse strand, counting down.
AAAATATATATTTTGACCCGACTTTTTTTCATCCAAAAGAAATCGGAAAAAATGTCTATATAATTCTATATAATTCTATTATTTTTATATATTAATAGCCAATGAGTTAAGCTTTTATTTAAGGTATAAACCATTTCTGTATCTAATCAAATGAAAGAGATATTTGATTTCAAAAACCATTAATAAAGATTTCCTGAATAGCCGACCTAAGGCCGGGCGGGTGTTGGTATGTCCAACACCGGCTTCGCTTAATAAAGATTTCCTAAATAGGCGGCCTACGGCCGGGCGCAAGGATTTTCTCCTCTATGGTATGTCTAACACCGGCTTCGCTTAATAAAGATTAGTATACATACGTTCTTTTCATAATAGCAAAATCATAATTAAATTATTAATATCTCAGGAACTATAATACTTACAAATTATGAAGGTATAATATGTTTTTGTAAGTATTATAGTATAAAAATTTATAATAGAATTATGTACACATTTTTTCCGATTTCTTTTAAATATATATATATATATATATATATATATATATATATATATATATATATATATAATATATATATATAATATTATATATATATATATAATATATATATATATAATATATATATATATATATATATATATATATATATATATATATATATATATATATATATATATATATATATAATATATATATATATATATAACGAACTCTCTATTAGTGGTGAAATTTTAAAAAATGTCACTAAAACCGACTTAAGCCTACTATATTATAGAAATTACAAACGGAATGACAAACTTATATATACCCTTCTCACGAAGGTAGAATAAATGGTAATGTTATATTTCAATATATATTGTTTTATTATTAATAAAATAAAGTGTCCGACCTAACGTTCGGGTACGGGTTCGGTAAAAAGTGAGGTTCGGCCAATGTTCACAACCGTTCATTTTTTCGGCTGATTTGAAAAACAGTTAACCAGAAAGTGATTAAAAAGCTAAAAAAAGTGAAACATTTAATTTGAATTATCTAGTTTCGACTATAAATCTTTAATCTCATTTGTAAAATTGAAATTTTCTAGGTCCTTATTCTCAAACGATCTAGACATGTCAGTCAGTCAGTCAGTCTCATAAAAAAACGAGAGGACCTAAACTAATGTTGCAGATTGATTGGTATTCAAAATAATCAAAATCGGTTTACATTTCGACATGGCCTCCATATAAGGTTCGCTTTAGAAAATGACTAACAGACTTAAAAATACTAGTATTTTTATGAAATTATACTTAAATTTTTTTATGAACCAAAATAGAATTCGTCAAATTTAAATTTGCGAATTATGTTAAGTATTGTAAGTATATTATCTTGATATTATATATTTTTTTTATTTTTTTAGAAACTGCAATTTTACTGATTCGATAAAATTTATTTTGATTTCGATACACATTTAAAACGAAATTTTTATCACCTTGGATCATAATATAACAATCTATATATATAAAATTCTAACGTTACTGACTGACTGACTGACTAATTCATCATCGCACAGCCTAAACGGTTAAAGCTAAAGAGCTGAAATTTGGACAGGGGGTTGGTCTCCCACCAAAAAGATCCACTAAGACGGATCTATTTGGTGGAAGGTAAAAGGGGTAAAAACGGGTCAATTCGGTAACCTCATATCTCCTAAACTAGAAAAGATACAAAAATAGTTTAAAGCTTAGCGTCGCACAGTGGGGCAGAATGGATATTTTTTGGAAATAAATCTGGCATTTCTAAACGGCGTGAGCGTAGCTAAGGAGTATTCGAGTTTAAGTTTTGAAGATGAACCCCGCAGATGCCCCAGGGACGGAGCTGTGGCGGCTCAAAGTAGGGTACCTACGACATGTAAAATTTTTAAACTCGTGCCATTTTTCACCCAAATACAAAGGTTTTTATATTTTCTGAAAGCGCTCGACGAGATCTTGAAAAAACATGCTTGGATATACTACTTATCTTTTATAATATCCGAGTTAAGGCATTTAAAAATTTAGTGATACAAAATTTACCATACCTTGGTAATTTTGGACCAAATGGACAAAATGGACCAAATGGACTCAATAATACAAAAAATTTCAGATCAATATCATTTACAGATCCAAAAATATACGTTTTTTAATTTAAAAATTCCAAAAATTTTAGATTTTTGCCGTTTTTTTTTGCCTAAAATATGTCTTATCAATACTTCAACTTTGGGCGACATGTTCTAAAATCCCAAAGCTGGGATCAGAAAACTGAAAGCAGTTTTGGAAACCTCAATATGTTTTCTATTTACTCCAAAAGTATTTTCCCAGCCCTAAAAGAAATGTGGACCCTATGGGCAAAAATGTAAAAAATCCCATTTTTGGGATTTTCATTCCTATTTTTGGGAATTGCGGGATGCCCTTTGACCTTTTCATTTTTTTTGCATTTTCTTATTTGACAAATGACAAATTTAACAAGCGTTGAAGATTTCATTGAGTTTTGTTCATAAATAAAGATTTTGTCATATATTACATATATTATTTATATTATTTGTTAAATTTCTAAAACTATGATTTATATCTAAATTTTTATAGGGTCGCAGATAGCTACAACAATTTTTCCATATTTATCCCTTAATATATTTTTTTAGTTAGATATGGAAATTCTCGACCCTTTACTAAAAATTTCAAGCCAATATCTCAATGACATTCAAAAATATGTTCATTTAAACCTGTATCCTTTAATTTCATATTTTTCATATTTTAGTATTAAATATGACAGAACATGTTTAAATCTTATATTTACCTATTTTCTATTTGATTGCTTATTTTTATAATTGAAAGGTCCTATTATGCTTAAATTTTAGGAAATTTATAACTATTTTTTACCTAATTTTTTTTCGACAGATCATTTCGTTCTGTTTCGTTTATGATCATGTAGGTTAAAATATACAGGTAATGATAATTTCGATTCATTCACTAATAATAAATATCAATGACTGAATTACAGGTTATAGTAATATAGTCCTAAATGTTAATAGGTAGACAGTTCGTAATTTTTTACTTTGGAATACCTGTATCGGAAATGACAAGAATTGGTATATAAGTAAACTTCTCAAATTTTAAGTACCATATTTAATAAATCTACAATGAAGATTACATTAAAGTACGAAGAGTTGTGTTCCGTTTTATGGAGTGTATCTTCAAAAGAGCCAGAAAGAATTGAAGACATTTCAAATTATATAAAAACTACATATAGTAGAAAAGTAGACAAAACAGGCATATCAAAAATTGAAAACTTTTTAAAACTTTTTGATGTAAAAAGTAAGTCTGTGGATGGAAATCAAAAGAAATTTCAATTAAAATTTTGTAGTTGGATGGAAACTACTACGGAAATCTCAACTTACAATACATCAGCAGGAGCGCCTTGCAAGTTATACGAAGACTTATGTTCAAGGTCAAAAAAAAGAGGGTCACACAAAAACTTTTTTCAATCTCAAATGAGGAAATTGCTGATACATTTAACGAAATGCTGAAAAAGGAAAACCAACCTATGGATGCCGTACATATTGCAACTATTCTTCCTAATGCATCACCAAAACGACTTAAGCAAATTGTGGAAAGTATACCAACTCCAACATCACAATCAAATTTTACTGAAGAGGAAGCAATAGCGCTTATGTTGGAACTGGGTCTCAGTCGAAATAAGTACCAAATATTAAGGAAAGCTCTGCATGAAAAAGGACACAATATATTACCATCATACAAAGCGATCCAGAAAAAAAACAAACTATCTTACCATCACCTATTGCTGTTGTGGAAGCTTGTATTGATATACAGTAGTTTTCCGATTTAACGACCATTCAATTCTACGAACATCGCATTTAACGAACTAGCTAATTTTTCCTATTGACTACTTTAAATAACGAACAAAACTTGTTTTTTGTACTCTGTTTAACGAACTAATAAAAATATTATTATTTAAATTAAGATAAAATGACATTTATCAAAAATAACAAATAACCTAAGTTGTAGCAAGCGGTGCTTTTATACCCAAAACTGTAACTCATTCTGTGTTCTTATTAAATTTTAGTTCGATGTAGCTATGTCCGTCCGTCCTTCAGATAATGACTTTAACGCTCAATACTCGCTTAACAATACGAGTACGCCGAGTACTAAACGATATCTCTTACAAATTTTATGGGAATCGGTCCATAATTGACCTTACCCTCCATATCAGGCCCCCTTAAGAAAATTACTTCAACGCTCATTACTCGCTTAAAAATACGAGTATAGCGATGAACTTCGAGAAATAACTTTAAAGCTCATGACAGAATTAAAAATACAGCGATTAAATTCGACACAAATATGGTTTGAAGGTGGGTATATAAGATTCGGAATTTTGTGTTTTGCACTATTTTTATAAAAAAAGAATAAATTTTTATAAAATACATTTAAAAAATATTTTATGTACCTATTTTTAATTATTTTCCTACCAAAAACCCACGTTTTACTTAGTACTGCATATAACGAACTTTTCAATTTTACGAACAGGCCTGACAACATATGGGTTCGTTAAATCGGAAAACTACTGTATCATCTTTGCTCGAAAACACAGCATCAAGAATTGTGTCAGACTTTTCAGAAGACCAACTAAGGAAAATTCATAACTGTGATGTTGTCTTAATGTGTAAGTGGGGATGTGACGGTTTATCAGCACTTCTAGAATACAAACAAGCTTGTGGAAGTCGGACATTAGCAGACTACAAAAGTGTATATATGTCATCATTAGTGCCATTACGAATTCGTTCATATTCCCTTAATCCATCATCGTCAAGCATCGGAAATTCATTTGAAGATATGTGGATCAATACAACTCCGGGTTCAAAAAATTTTTGTAGACCCATTGGATTTGAATATATAAAGAAGTCAAAGAAAACAACAAAAGATTTAGTGGAATATTTAAAAGATGAAATAAATGCACTGGAGCCCATTTGCAAAAAAATAAAGGAATTCTCTATTAACGTATCATATCAGCTAAGCTTAACAATGATTGATGGAAAGGTCAGCAATGCCATAACAGAAACTTCTTCCTTCTGGAGATGCTCAATATGTAATGAGAAAAAGTCGCAATTCTCAAATATAAACAAAAGCAGAAGTATTAATGAAGAAGTCTTGTCTTTCGGAGTTTCACCACTTCATGCCAGAATATGATTTTTGGATTACTTTTTACACATAGCATACGACCTCAAATATAGAAGTGTGCCAGAGAATCTTACTAAATCAACAAAAAATAATGAAGAATTGAAAGAACTGAGAGCTGCGGAAAAAAGCAGAATCCAAGAAGAATTTAAAGTTCAGATGGGATTAAACATCGACAAACCACTTCCAAGTTGCGATAGTACAAATGACGGTAATACGGAGAGAAGGTTTTTTCGTGATTTTGAAATTTCTTCAAAAATAACTGGAATCGACAAGGAGTTGCTTCGAAGAGTTAACACTATTTTAATGGCACTGAATAGTAAACATAAAATTAATGGAAATCGATTTGAGGAATATACATCTGAAATTTCTAAATTACTTGTATCTCTGTATCCATGGAGGGAACTAACACCAACAGTACACAAAGTATTGTGTCATGGTCAAATAATAATTGAATCGAATATTCTTCCACTTGGAGAGTTAACAGAAGAAGTCCAGGAAGCGAGGAATCGAGATTTTAAGCATGTTCAACTTTTCAGCTCAAGAAAATGCTCCAGGCAATCACAGAATGAAGATATTTTTAATAGTTTACTTCTATCTTCTGATCCTGTTCTTTCAACTATGCGAAAAAGATGGATTTGTTATGAAACTCTATCATCTCAAAACGAGGAAGATTTAAAGGACTTATATTACCTTCTGGATATGTATACCAATATGACAGATTATTATAGAAAATAAGTAGTGTTAGGAATTAACAATATAAGTAGGTTGTAAGAATTAATTGTATTATGTTTCAGATAAACAGTTCAAATAAAAAAGCTATTATACTAACTGATGATATTGTATTAAATTGTGTTTTATATTTCGGTGGGCGGGAAAGGTGGTTTGTGTGGGGTGGTTGTGATTTAGGTGTTGTTGTGCGTGGCTCATAATAAAATTATATTTTTTATTGTATATACAATGTTATAGTCTTTAATAAAATAATTAACAAAATAATTTTTAAAAATTGTCCAAATATTTTATTCAACATCAAATGTATGTTCTGTCATACTTAATACTAAAATATGAAAAAGATGCAATTAAAGGACACAGGTTTAAATGAACATATTTTTGAATGTAATTGAGATATTGGCTTCAAATTTTTTGTAAAGGGTCGAGAATTTCCATATCTAACTAAAAAAAGATATTAAGGGATAAATATGGACTAAATTGTTGTAGCTATCTGCGACCCTATTAAAATTTTGATATAAATCATAGTTTTAGAAATTTAACAAATATGTAATACATGACAAAATCTTTATTTATGAACAAAACTCAATGAAATCTTCAACGCTTGGTCAATTTGTCATTTCAAATAAGAAAGGTTTCCAAAACTGCTTTCAGTTTTCTGATTGGGATTTTAGAACATGTCGCCCAAAGTTGAAGTTTTGATAAAAAATAGGTCATATTCGGAAGGACGCAGTGGCAATATTTTCAAAAATAGTTTTTTACGCCAAAGCGTTCTGCGTAAAGATACCTTTTTGAAAACTATAAAATTGTTATATGTTCTTAAAGAAAATTTTATTTTATTAATAAAAGAGTTAAGACATATTTTGTGCAAAAAAACGGCAAAAATCTAAAATTTTTGGAATTTTTAAATTAAAAACGCATATTTTTGGATCTGTAAATGATATTGATCTGAAATTTTTTATATATTATTGGAAATTTTGTTGTCTAACTAACAAGAAATTGAGCCCATTTGGTCTAAAATTACGCCCGGTATTCAAAAAAAGGCGGACCAGGTATGGTAAATTTTGTATCACTCAATTTTTAAATGCCTATAACTCGGATATTATAAGAGATAAGTAGTATGTCCAAGCATGTCATCGAGCGCTTTCAGAAAATATAAAAATCTTTGTATTTGGGTGAAAAACAAAAAAATGGCACGAGTTTAAAAATTTTACATGTCGTAGGTACCCTACTTTGAGCCGTCACAGCACCGTCCCTGGGGCATCTGCGGGGTTCATCTTCAAAACTTAAACTCGAATACTCGGATCAGCCGTTTAGAAATGCCAACAAATTTCCATTCTGTCCCACTGTGCGTCGTTCATTTAAAAAATAAGCGGACAGGTGTCTGGTCCATTTTCCAATTTCGGCCCCTTTAGGGAATAAACGGGTAAAAACTGTATTTTGGTACTTTTTTTGCACCCCATGTATCTTTTAAACCAGTGAACATTCAAACAATATTTTTGACTCCTTCATAACTTGACGAAAAAATAAAAATATAAATTTAGTACTTTTTGGTAATTCGGATGTTTAGAGGGTGAAAATTGTACCTATTTTTAGTACTTTTTCATAAAACATTGATTTTGCTTTATAAACTTATACATGTAAATACGGGCTATAAATAAACGGGCTCCTACTACGATGTTGAAGAATTTGGGAATAGAATTTTTATTTCGTTAATGGGTAGAAAAAATTACCAAAAGGGGTAAAAACGGGAAATTTGATTTTATTCAAGCACAATAATCCCATTTAGATAATTTTTTAGACTTAGAAACACTAAATATGCTAATGAGGTGTTATTTGGAACCACGGTACCAAATGATATTTTTTGGTACTTTTTCATTCTTTATCTGGTACTTATTGAGATTGAAATTGAAACATGATTAATAATAAAGGGACTTTTCTGTAATTTTTCGTTCTACACAGGTTTTTTTGAGTTTTCTTTAAAATTAAACCTAGAAGCATGAAATTAAGCATGTAGAGCCCGAGTAAATGAGAATCTATAAAAGGGGACTTTTTGGTACTTTTTCGTTCTACAAAAGGTACTTTTTGAGTTTTCTATAAAATTTAACCTAGAAAAATGAAATTAAGCATGTAGAGCCCGGAGTAAATGAGAATCTATAAAAAGGGCATTTTTGGTACTTTTTCGTTCTTCAAAAGGTACTTTTTGAATTTCCTATAATATTGAACCTAGAAACATAAAATTAAGTATGTAGAGTCTGGATTAAGTGAAAACCTATAAAAAGGGACTTTTTCGTTCTTCAAAAGGTACTTTTTGGTTTTTGTATAATATGGAACCTAGAAACGTGAAATTAAGCATGAAGAGCCCGGAGTAAATGAGAATCTATAAAAGGGGACTTTTTGGTACTTTTTCGTCCTTAAAGTGGTACTTTTTGAGTTTTCTATAAAATTTAACCTAGAAACATGAAATTAAACATATAGAGCCCGGAGTTAATGAGAATATATAAAAGGGGACTTTTTGGTACCTTTTCGTTCATCAAAAGAAATTTTCTATAATATTGAACCTAGAAACATGAAATTAAGCATTTAGAGCCTGGATAAGTGAGATCCTATAAAAGGGCTCTTTTTGGTACTTTTTCGTTCTTCAAAAGGTAATTTTTGTGTTTTTATAATATTGATCCTAGAAACATGAAATTAAGCATGTGGAGTTAATTAGAATCTATAAAAGTGGGCCCTTTGGTAGACATAAAACTAAGCAATCAGGGACTTGAGTGAATGAAAATTTAGACTGGAATATTTTCTGGAACATGAAATTAAATAAAATAGGTCTTTTGGTACTTTTTCGCACTTCACTGGTACTGTTACTTTTAGAGCTTTCTAAAATATTGAATATATAAACATAAAATTAAACACGCAGTATTCTAATTGAACGAAAATTGAAAAAGGATACTTTGGTACTTTTTTGTTCTTATACTAATACTTTTCTATAATATTGAACCTAAAATTGGACATGCAGCTTCCTGATTGTATAAAAATCAGTATGCGATTTTTGGTCGATTTAATGAAAATATCTAAAAAGGTACTGACTGTATGGTACTTTTTCGTTCTTTAACTGTTTTTTTTTTTAATTTTCTGTAATATTGAGACTAGAATCATAAAATCAAGCATAAAAAGTTCTCTAAAAGGGGAATATTTGATATTGCAGATATATACACATTTACAATAATGATATTTATTTTATTCCATTACGATGAGGGTAGCGAGGGTATATCTAGTATTATGATAAATACAAAAAAATCATGATAAAATATCATTGTCAATGAATCGTTTAAAAACCAAATATAAAGGTATTAAGATATATACATTTCACAAAAATAGTTTGTTATTAGAAATTTATCACTCTCTGGGATTCGGAATTAGTTGATAATTGGCCCAATTGCTAATTAACCCTTTTCAAAAAATCTTTCGGATGTTCATATTTTGATTTTAAATGCTATAAATTTATTACTTTTTAATCATAAATGCGTTTTTCATTTAAGAAAAAAGTTCGGTGCCACCGAACTTTGAAAACCGAAAAAAGTTCGGGTTCGGCCGAACTTTCAAATTTACCGAAGTTCGGTGTTCGGTAGCGAACGGAATTTGAAGTTCGGTCGGACTCTAATAAAATTTTATTAATAAATATTCCATTTTTCCTTCTTATTTTTTATATCAAAAACAATTTCAAGAAATATTATAAAAAATGAAATCTTCCTAAATGCCAAAAATAGTAAGTGTAAACGGTGTAGATTTTAAAATGAAATCTACTAGATTTCGTGTATGTGTAAATGTGGTATTTAAACAAAAAGCATAATATTATAACGCCTGTTATATAAATTCATATCGATTTTATTTGTTTCAAGAACATAATAAGCCACTTTGAAAATTTACTAGAACTTGGTTTTTGAAACTAAGAAATATTCATTTGTGTTGATAAGCCACAATTTTTTGCTAAACAGTGGTTTTCTCTTTATTTACGATGTTCATCTATTGGCATCTAATAGTTATCAACCTTATATGATTATTTAGCGTGTTTAAAGTAAAAATTTTAAAAATCCTATTTTTTAACAATTTTTTGTTGTTCACCTATTAAAAGTCTATAGAAATGTTAAACTTTTACTAAAAATTATGGTTACGTTTTTTACATGTGTACATAAGTTGTGATAGGATTGTGATATTTTTTTAGATTTTATTAAAGAATTGGAATAGTAATTAACTTTTTTATACATGCATTAAATATTTATATATTTACTCCTAAACATTAATTTTTATAATGTTCACAGGAAATAAAAAAATCGTCATTATAAATACAAATATTATTAATGAGAACTAAATTCATTAGTCAATTTAAAGAAATTTCTTCAAAAATAACTAAAAAATATCCAAATTAACTACCTCTTCATATTTACACCTCATTTTGCAGTAACTAGGTAAATTTTTGGTTTTGTGTAGTTGCTATCCAAAAACTTGGAACGATAATGTCCATTTTCAATACCAAACAAACTTTATACAAAATAATTGAGGAAATATTTCAGCCATCTAGCTCAAGTAGCAAAAAATATTTTAAGGCTTTTAGCATCTATAAAATAATTAAAATTTAACTGATTACAAATGTTTCGTAATCTAGAAAATACAGTAAAGATGGATCCATGTCGCTATCAGCATTGCCATATAATCAATTGTTTCATTCATTTTATATCTAAAATTGCCAATAAATGCATTTCCGAGCAGCGGCTGACCGTCGGCAATATTTAGCATGACGCGCCGCCGCCGACTTTTTGGTGTAATTGCAACAGAGGTGTTAGTCGGCCTGGACTATAAATTGGTATTACAGTCTACTGCATTGCTTAATTCTTGCATAGATTGAAAAGAGGTCGAACCAGAGCACCACATAATCAGGTACTACGGGTGGCCAGTTGCTAGAAGGACTACTTCCTGGCTGTCAGTTGGTAGAGGTTCCTTCGGTATCCACGTAGTGGCTGTGGTTAAAAACCAAATTCGCGGGAAGAGTGCGTTGCGGTTAAAAGATTGATGTAAGGTTAAGTCAATATATCGGGATAAGTTCGGTGCTGTTGACGAAGCAATGTCGTATATTTTTTCTCTTATGAATGTGTAGTATTCATAAGATGATGGATGAAAGGTATCATAAACAAATGATACCATTGAATTTTATTTCCTTGTCCAGATATGTTCAGAGTATACTTTGTTCATATCAGAATTACCACAGTGTGTCCCTGTGAGTAAGAACAAAGTCTCGGTTTATTTGATGAATTCGTACTATTGCCAAATCAACAGAGGCCATCCCATCTGCGTCGTTGTAAATGAATGTGATGTTTTGGTCAGAGATTAGGTAGCTCAAGTACTCGAGCAAAGTGCTTGTACATGGACCGGCACAATCCATGTACAAAATTGCAACCTGCATGTAAGATACTCAAAGGGGCAGTGGTGAGTTGTTTACTTTTTACTTATCCAGTGTTGGAAAAAATACTACCGTTAGATAGGGTAACACGCCAGGTACTCACGTAAAGCACTTCGACATTCGCTCACGCTATTGTAAATGAAAAAAATATAATGTTTGTTGTGTTATCATCTTCTCATGTACGAAAAGACAAAACAGGTTTTGATTTATTTATTTTGTTTTGTATTGAGAAAAGAATACAGAAGTATTTTACAAAAGAATTTTCTTAATTAAAGATTAAAATGAATTTTAATTTTTAATAAAACACGAACGTAATACTGTCAAGCAACTAAATTGAATATTTGTTTTTCTTAATTTTTTTATTTTTAAACAACTCTCACATGTTGTTGATGAAGAGACTTGACATATTTGGCATTTTTCACCATTCACTTTACACAAATATGTGCTAAAATAAGAAATGTTTTCATTTACGTGTGCTTAACATAAAAAAACATTATCATCTCATTTCCGAATATGAACATAAAAAGCAGCAATTGTAAATTTCATTCATGTCTATTTATCACGAATGTATTAATTTAACTGTTCGTATATGAATATTTATATTTTACATATATTTTGTTTTTGCATTTGGTTTACGTAAATGTCAAAAAACACAAGTACGGCAAATTCATTTCATGAAAGAGTTTTGTTATTTTTTTAAATTTTACTAAAAAAATAAAGATATTAAAATTTACGATAAAAACTTATTCTGAATTTAATAATGTTTGTTTCAAACGAAAAATTCTATACAGGCAGCTCAATTTTTAAATTTATAGTAAGTGCCTGAAGTTAAGTTAAAGTTATTCTTTTTTAAAAAAATAAATATAAAAAGGTACGTATTAATGATTACAAATAAATTAATTTTTGTTGTGAACGGATTAATTATACTCATATCGGTTTTGTTATATATAGCGATCCGGAGTAGACTTTTTTAGTTATTCTCTTTATTATAAAGTGTATATATAAAACAATATAGTTTACTTTGTACATTTAATAGATTTCAAAATTAAGCCATAACGTTAAAGTAAGATGCTACTGTACGGCTAACTTCTTCATATGTATGTGTTTCTTTAAAGTGTTCTTGAAAAGTTTTTTTAGTCAATCACGTTATATAAACAATGTTAACATAAAATATTAAACAATATAGTTTAATATTTTAAAAATATTTTTCTTAAATAAAATTGTTGTATACATAACAATTATGCCATTTTGTAAAGAATTTATATTTGTTTACTAGATGCTTGGTATTTTTAGATTTTTTACAAAAATAATTAAAAATATTAACGAATTTTTCTCCGTTTAACGGACATTTTTAATTATAAAAATGTAAACAATAACAAACTTTTACATCTACGTAAACCAGACGAATTAATAAAAAAAATTATCAGCTGAGTGAATAGCACCACTAAGACGTTGTAGCAGCTCTGCAACAAAAAAAATTTACATGTATTTTGTTTTCGCATTAAATGTCAAAAACCATAAGAACGCGGAATTCATTTTATTATTTTTTTTGTATATTATCAAAACAAAGATAAAGATATAACAATTTATCATAAAAATATATTCTGAATGATGTTTGTTTCAAACGAAAAATTCTATTTCGGCAGATTAATTTATATTTGAGTACCTGAAGTCAAGGAGAACTTATTTTTTTATATAAACATAAAAGGTACATATTTATCTCTTTATCTACATAGTGAATATGTAAAACAATATTGTTTAATTTGTTAACATTTAATAGATTTCTGAATTAAGCTATAACGTAAAAACAAGCTGCCGCTGTCTGGCTAAATTCTTAATATGTGTTTCTTAATATAAAGTGCTCCGGAAGAGATTCCTTTAAGTTAATCACGTTATATACACAATGTTAATATAAAATATAAAACAATATTGTTTAATATGTTAACATTTAATAGAAAAATATTTTTTTTAAATAAAAATTTTGTATACATACCAATTATATCACGATTTAAATAAAATGATATTTGTTTATGAGATGCTTGGTATTTTTAGATTTTTTTACTTAAAGAATTAAAAATATAAACGAAGTTTTTTCCGTTAAACAGAAATTTTTTATTAAAACATGTAAACAATAACAAACTTTGACAGCTACGTAAACCAGGCGAATTAAGAAAAAAAATCATCAGCTAATTGAATAACATCACCTTGTATGAATTCGCCTTGAACATCACCTTATATGATTCCGCCTTGCACATATATTCTATAGAGAACAGAATGAGAGCATTCACGTTTTCTATATGAACAATTTCTTTTTATGATTGACTTGTTTAAAATCCGTTTAATAATGCTATACATCAAGCTACGATTATTTCGTAGAGATATGAAAAAAAAAAATAAATAAAAACATTAACACCATTCGTGAAGTATTCGTTGCTAAATGTCAAATTATTAAGCAACAAGCATGTTTTTGGCATATTTAAACAGTTCATTTTTTGGCATATTAAAACAGTTTATTTGGAAATAATACTATATCTCGGTTTGAGCTGAGCTGTTTTCCAGTTGATTTTCGGATGTTGGTTTTCTTAGGTGGAATAATGGTCCAGTGGATGCCCAATCAAATTTGGATACCTCCGGTCTCAATTTTTTAATTTTTTTGAAATATTATTTATGCTCTATATGTTAATGGAAATGTTTATGTATGTATAATTGTATAAGTGTTTATGTATTTACTTTTAATTGTTATTGATTAGAAAGGTGTTATATTGAGTGATATTTATTAAA
>NC_060950.1:48341993-48343198 GCF_022045245.1 Lucilia cuprina | reverse complement strand
ATTGGCGTTTTCATCGACATGATAACGAATTGGACTGGTATACTTTGACGAGGGCTTTGCGGGACCAATACAAAGGTGATTATAACGACTTTGACCTTATGGAGGACATACACCGACGAAAGCAACGTTCGGACGAAAATTTTGACGATTTTTTTGATTCTGTTTCGGCCATGACTGACAAACTAAAAACTCCAATATCGGACGAAAATTTATGTGCAATTTTGATTAGGAATCTCAGAAATGAGATTAGACATGAATTAATCCATTTTGACATTTCAACCGTGGCAAAACTTCGTCGTGAAGTTAAACGCCATGAGAAATTTATCAGAGACATTCAGACTCATGATTCTCGAAGACAATTAAAAGGACGCGTTTCGGAAATTGATATTCAAAATTCTGATTTAAATATTATAAAGACTCCTGAACCGATTTCTGACATTTATGCAGTTCGAGGTGAACTTCGATGCTGGAACTGTGACAAAATTGGACATAACTACTTTGACTGCCTGGACATACGACGCATATTTTGCTACGGATGTGGTGCAAAGGACACGTACAGACCATCATGTCCTAAATGCTCTGCAGCAAGACAGGGAAACGGACAGAAGGATGTCCGTCGGAATTAAAGCGGACATCCGAAACATCTGAACTGGACACTACCTCAACAACAAACAACAACAAACATCCCTTAATGAGACCCTATCATATTCGGCTATTAGAATATCAAAAGGCTCGGGATAGAATATTTGGTGATAGTTCTTCAAAACCAAAACGTTCCTCACTTCGCATACGAAATTTTTACCGAAAATTAAAATCATTTAGGTCGATTGTTATATCTCCTATCATCTCACAGGATGATGATAGTAGACCATTTGTGAATTTGAAGGTAGGTGACACAAAATATTTGGCATTATTGGACAGTGGGGCAAATAGAAGTGTGATCGGTGGTGCTTTGGCTTCGGAAGTTGTAGATATAGAACAGTTTACAAAATGCAATGGTAATGTTAGGACGGCAGATGGACAGAGACAGAATATTACAGGGACTGTGACATTGACAGTGACATTTCAGAAACAGACGAAACATTTTGACTTTTTAGTAGTACCTACAATTAAACAAGATATAATATGTGGTTTCGATTTTTGGTCAGAATTTGGGTTAAAGATTTCTGTTCCGGGGATCAGTGAAATCGAGCACATAGAATCGG
>NC_060950.1:48254456-48341893 GCF_022045245.1 Lucilia cuprina | reverse complement strand
ATTTCATGGCCATCTAAAAACAATATTTTCAAAACTAACATAGTAACAAAATTTTTCGTTTAAACAAACCTATAGGAATTTTATTCAGTTAAAAATAGCCTCACAAGTCCCTATATAATTTCTTATATAATAAAAAATTTTCTTCCAGACTGTATATAATTTTTATATGATACGGAAGGAATCCAATTCATAAGCGTATAAAATAGAATTTAGCTCATTGAAGTGGGCATAGCCTCTCTCAGGCTTATCCAAACTTGGTCAACTTTAAAAGAAAAATGTATGTTTTAATTAAAATTCTAAAAGCGCAAAGCGCGGATCCACAAGAATCCTCCATATACATACATATGTATGTTAATTAAATACAAGCAATTTTGTTAACTATGTCACGAGAAATTACTTCTCAGTGGACGACAACTACTATAAATGCCTATTTTATCCAGAAAAAACTATATAACAGACTATTATACAAATACTTTTCAATATTTTAAATGCTTATAAGGTAAATTTCTGTAGAAAAAATTAAATTTAGCCGCCGCCGACCTAAAATGGTTACGCCGCCTATTTGTCATCGGCTTGTATCTCTGCAATGAAGCCAACAGCATCCAAACATACAAAACAAAGTACACAGCGTAATAAAACCAAATACATCTACACACACATGTACATCCTGTTCCAATTCACAGTGTTGTTATTGCTTATTTATCAAAGCATGAAAAAATGTATTTTTTTGATGAAATTTTCAGAAGTTGTCTCGGATTTTTGCTGTTATCTCCGTTATTCATTGACCGATTTCGCTGATTTTAAATAGCAATCTTCTCGAAAGATTTCTAACAGAAATTTTAAATATTCGGATCTTGCCCATATCTGGGGTTCTCTTAAAACTGATTTCAACAGACAGCCTCCGGGCATATTATCTTTGATGACAGATCCATGTTGGTGTAATATAGATAGGTGCTACCCATACCTCTAGTCGGCCGGGTCTATAAATTAGTGTTTACAGTCTATTGCCTGGCTTAGTCCTTGCATAGATTGAAAAGAGGTCTAACCAGAGAACCACATAATCATGTACTATGGGTGGCCAGTTGCCAACAGGACTATGTCCTGGCTGGTCAATTGGTTGAGGTTCCATCGAGATCCACGTAGTGGCTGTGGTTAAAACCCAATTTCGAGGGAAGAGGAAGTTACTGTTAAAAGACTGATGTAATGTAAAGTCAACATTTCAGGATAAGTTCGGTGCTGTTGACGAAACAACAGATACCCCACAGAGGAGTGACTGTGGGATTAAGCGTTGGAAATGAGTTGGTATTAATTGTATATTGTACGGGATGAATGTGGGGTATGGCGATACCTATAATAAATGTGTCGTATGTTTTTCTCTTATGTATGTCTGATGATGGATGAAAGGTATCATATACAAATGCTACAATTGAATTTTCCTTCCTTGTCCAGATATGTTCATATCAGAATTACCACAGTGTGTCGCTGTGAAAAAACAAAGTTTCAGCTTATTTGATTAATTCGTATTTCGGTCTACCGTTTACGTTAAAATTAAAAATTTGTTTATTAAAAGTTAAAAAATACTTACTTTTATGTACAACTTTTACAGATGGAAATTTTGACAGTACATATGTAAAATACTTATCGTATATATAGGTATATATAGGTACTATTATACATGTATATATAGGTACTATTATGGGTATATGTACTGTAAAACACATGTGGAAATACATATGTAAATTTTTCGATTTTTCGTGTGACAAAAATAAACAAAACAGCTACTTTTTGAAATACAATTAAAAAAAAAAAAATTATAATAAATTTAAGAAAATTAATAAAGAACATGAAAAAGTAATTATTTTTTAATTTTTAATAAACAAATTTATAATTTTAACAATTTTTACACATTAAAAAGACAGCTTTGATTACATTTATATGTTATGTCATATGGGAAAAACGGACTGGTGTGATTATGAATCGTATGTAAAATAACAATTTTGACATACATTTGGAATTACATATGGATAAAAAAGTGACAGTACATTTGTGAAATACATGCCGCCTAATACAAGCTTTAAAGGAGACTCCAATATGCATTGTATATAAAGAAACTTTTTAAAGTTCTTTGTTTCGTTATTTGTTTGTTGAATTCATTTTATTAAAAAAAAACAATATTAAAAAATTTAAATAAATAAATTCATGTACTATTTAGTTAATTAACAAACAAACAACAAAAAACCCGTGGAAAGCCAGTTGGGGAAACCTAAGCTGGTGGACTGCAAACAGCCTGCTATCCAACCTTCTGGTGATAGCACGGTTGAACGCAGCGAGGAAATTTTGTCCGTAGTGGCAAGCACCTCATCAGCTGCACAAGCCTTAGCTGGTACGCCAGCAAACACTCCTGCCTCGGACACTGCGGACCAAGCAGTGACCCCCGCGACTTCTGGACAGGTTGGATCGTCGAACTCGATGTCGGGTCCAACTAATGCTCTTTCAACCGCCTTCACGGCTAACGAAAACCCCCCCTAGTCGCAAAGATCCATCTAGGAAGGCTTTTGTTCAGAGGCGTGCCGCCATGCGTTTAGTCGAGCGACTTGGAGTTAAGTCGGTCGATGCGCTTACCACGGACGAAAAATCGTCCCTAGATTGGGCTAAAGCTCTACTGGCTCAGCCGGAGTGTTCTGACCCTCCTACAACCTCAGATGCAGCGGACCAAGCTACATCTGCAGGGCCTAAACGGCAGTGATCGGAGGAAGAACATGCTCTCCAGGCAGTCCCAAAGCCGAAGACTAAACGTCAGAAGCAGTTCGAGACTCGTACAGTCAATAGACCCTACAGCGAAGTTGCTAAAAACCCGCTAGTTAGGGCCTTTGTTGACAAGAGTGTCAACGACGGAGCTATCTCCCAGGACAAATGGTTGATAATTCGTCAAAAAATGCTGGAGGTGTATTGGAAAATTCTCAAGGAGAATTCCGGTCCATCTCCGCAGAATGATGATGCTGGCTGGTACCAAGGCCACATCAAACTGCTGGCGTGCACGAACGAGCGCTCAGCAAACCTGCTTAAGTTGGCGGTTACGTCTATAGGGGAATTGTGGACCGGCGCGAAACTTGACGTGATTCCGGTTATTGAGATACCTCGCAGACCGAGATCAATCACGGTTATTCCTGCGGAACCACACGAACCAGAGGCGATTCTGGCGTACCTTTACAGTGGAAACCCTGACCTTACCTACCCACAATTGGAAGGTAGTCAAGGTGTCTGAACCTGAAGGTGCTAGCAGAAAGGCGGTCGTGGTCCTTAACAAGGAATCGTTGCCGTTATTCCGAGAGAAGCAAGGCAAAGTATATTACGGATTTGATAGTATCAAGCTGCGCGTCTACCGGGGTGACGACAAACTAGACCCCAAACCGGTAAGCATGGACGGAGGGAAGGTAGACGATACCACTAACTCTGACGAACAAATGGACGCCCAATCATGTACAGACTTGATTTGATAGCCAGGGCGAAGAGATTGACGAAGACGAGCTTCTAAAAACAGACCCAGAAGACGCAGAAGACGTCACAATTGTTTACGACCCTGATCAAGATGAAGGTGATCCAAGTGAACCTTCATCACTCTAAAGCAGCTTCGGCTGCATTACCACCATGGATATCAAGGGGAGGATATAGCGTGGACCCATAACGGCAACATACTTGGAATCAACGTAAAAGGCTATAAAATACTATACGCAAAAGGCACAGGTAACATTAGATATCTAAATATCTTCATTCTATTTGATTACAGTGATGAAGATACAGTAACCGCAGCATGGGAAACAGAGGAATCCACAATATGGATCCTCTCCTGCTATATGGCACACGACCAGGCAGACCCCCCGCCAAGTAACACGGTCGTCAGGGCAGTAAGTGCAGCAAACGGAAAATGCATCCCTGTTATTATAGGCGCAGATGCAAACACACACCATACACTATGGGGTAGCACCAGCATCAACACACGAGATGAGTTTGTATTAGACTTCATTTTATACCATAATCTTGAAGTAGTAAGAGGTACTGGACATAACGCTTATAAATACAAGTCATTCGCACATAATTTGAAACTGGAAAGTATCGGAAGATTGTTCCGAATCCTGACAAGTCTTCTTCAAAATACGCCGGAAATAAACAATACAGCAGATATTGACAGAGCTGTAGACAACCTTACACGCTCTCTTAATCAAGCAACAAGAAGAACATGCAAACCTTCGATACCAAAGGTTAAAAGTAAACCTCCTTGGTGGTCCTCGGAAATAGCGAAGGAATAGATGTCGCAAACTTTTCAATGAGGCCAAAAGATCAGGTGAATGGTCCACATATAAAGCCTCATTGAATAAATTTAAGAATCAGGTTAGGAATGCTAAACGCTGCTCATGGAGAAGCTTCTGTGGTATCATCGAAAGCTCTTCAGATACAAGTCGTTTATGCAAAAACTTGTCTAAATCACAAACCGTTCTAGGCTACATCCAAAAGGTGAGTGGACAACGAGTGGACAAGAATCCCTACAGGAATTAATGGACACTCATTTTACAGGTAACTTACCATTGGATACTACAATGGAAAGACCACAAACGTATTGTCAAACCCCGATCGGAATCACTATAGACGAGGGAATGATAAAATGGACAATAAACAGCTTTAATCCATATAAGTCACCGAGTCCGGACGGCAAATTTCCAGCTGACCTGCAATATAATGCAGAATTAGTTATACCATGGCTACTTGAAATATTTCAAGCCTGTCTTACATGGTCTTACGTACCAGAACAATGAACCAAATGCAATGTGACGTTTATCCCCAAAGGAGGAAAATCAACGCACATTAAGACAAAGGATTATAGGCCCATAAGTCTATCATCGTTTCCGCTTAAAACTCTGGAAAGAATCATTGACGTCCACATAAGATCGTCAATAGATCCTATGCTCCTATCTCCCTCACAACATGCCTACACCAAAGGCAAATCAGTTGAGACGGCCCTACACTCATTAGTGGGACATATAGAAAAGTCCTTAGAATTTGGTGAATACACGTTAGTGGCCTTTCTGGCATAGAAGGAGCCTTTAACAACGTCAAACCCGACATCATCATATCAGCTCTAGAAGAGCTCGGTATTGAGACAAATTCATACAAGACCTTCTTCAATACAGGATTATCCGTTCTAACATGGGAATGGCATGTGTTCAAAGAATGGCATACAGTTGAACACCTCAAGGTGGAGTCCTATCACCACTTTTATGGAATGTAGCCATAAACAGCCTACTAATGAAATTGGATACCCAAAGATACAAGACTGTTGCATACGCGGATGACGTTGCGGTAAAAGTATCAGGTTTCCATCTGAATACGATATCTCGAATCAGCACTCAATCTACTAAGTAAATGGACCATTGATAGTGGTTTGAGTGTAAACCCTAGTAAAACCGAACTTGTACTCTACACCAGGAAATACAAGATCGAAAATTTTACCCTACCTCGACTAAACGGAGTCGTACTCTCACTTTCGAACAGTGCGAAATACCTAGGGGTGATACTTGATAGTAAACTATCATGGAAAGAGAATATTACAGCCATACATAAAGCCTTAATGGCAATGTACATTTGCAAAAAGGCCATAGGCAAAAAATGGGGACTAAATCCCAAACTGGTAAATTGGATCCATGAAGCGGTTATTAAACCTATTCCCTTTTACAGGACTGTTGTCTGGTGGAAAGCACTGGACAACAACTCCAATTTTATATTTCTTGATAAGGTACTAAGAAGGATAGCAATCCTTATAACAGGAGCACAGAGAACAACTTCCACCAAATCTCTATTCGCAATGCTAAAAAACTGGCACTGATCACTGCCCTCAGACTCGATGCCATAAATGCTTGCACACACAGGCCATGCGGCCATTATGGAGGAAACATCTTTCCTCCCGGAAAATATTGATTACTGCACACCCAAACCTTTCCTCCACAGGGACTTCGGGTACACAATATCCGAAAACTCTTCACTGGAGGAGAATAGTTACCCAAGAACCCTCCTATTATATACAGATGATTCTAAAAGAGGGGAACGAGTGGGAGGTGGCATTTTCATCCCTGAATTTGGAACTAAAATAAGCTTTAGGATACAGAATAATTGTAGTCCACTACAGGCTGAACTATCAGCCATAAAAAGAGCAGAAAATTGGCTTTGATACTACAGAATATCAAACAGAGATATTCAAATGTGTACCGATAGCCAAGCTGCTATCAAATCCCTGATTGGTGTATATACTACATCTAAACTAGTCCAGGAATGCCGGGCATCCTTAAACAGGATGGCGAGACATTCAATAATCGTGCTCAAATGGATACGGGGACACGGGGATTTGACTGGCAACTATATCGCTGATGAATTAGCCAAACTAAGAGCCTCAATGTCCGACAGGGACATAGACATCTTTTGCGGAATACCGCTAAAAGCTTGCAATACCATAATGGATGGAAAGTTCTATGAAATTTCTCAAACAAGATGGCGAAATGAACCAACTCTCTATTTGTCTGTTGAAAGCACGATAGAGTCCGAATGGAAAGAGCTAGAGGATTGAAATTTCACATAAATATTTCTTATAGGTAAGGTTTGTTTGGTATTGAAAATGGGCAATATCAGTCAACGTTTTCGGATAGCCCCCATACAAGTGGACCATCGAAAAGCAGCTTTAACAGTCATAACTTATTTAAAAATACGAATATAGCGATGACTATATGATGATTCGACTTAGGTAAGTTTTGTTATGATCCAAAACCACTATGCAAAATTTTATGAGGATCGGTCGATAATTGACCCTACAACCCATATAACGTCCCCTTAAAAAATGACTTTAACGTTCATTACTGGCTTAAAAATAATACTAGTATATTATATGAAATTTGAAATAAGTAAGATTCATAAGAGTCAAAATCTATTTTAAAAATTGTATGATTAACCCTACCCCCCATATAAGGTCCCCTTCAGAAAATGACTGCAACGCTCATTAATGGCTTAAAAATACGAGTGTAGCGATGAAATTCGACACAAATAAATTTAATACGAACCAAATTCTGTCTACCAAATTTTATGAGGATCGACTCATAATTGAATTACTATAACGCTTATAACTGGTCTAAAAATACGAGTATTAGATGAAATTCGACATAAGTAAGTTTCATTCAAGTCAAACGAAGTTTGATGGTGGGTACATAATATTCGGCATAGCCGAATATAACACTCTTACTTGTTATGTTTATTTTTCACAAAAAAATTAAGTTTTAGTTGACTTCAGACACTCACTTAAATGTTGCAAATTAATCTGTCGGAATCACAAATTTTAATATCTTTCTATTTATTTTTTATTAAAATCCAAAAATTTTATAAAAAAAATTTCATAAAATGAATTCCCCGTTCTAAATTATCACAAACGAACTCAAAACCAAAAATTTTATTACAGAATTGATTTTTTTTTTAGAATTTCATTTGTATATGACCAAATATGATCAAATTAATAACATTCTTTGAATATAATTAATTGAATTGTGAAAAAATAAAAGAAAATTAAAGTGTTTAATTCACAAACGGACTCAAAACCAAAAATTTTATTACAGAATTGATTTTTTTTAGAATTTCATTTATATATGACCAAATATGACCAAATTAATAACATTCTATGAATATTATTGAATTGTGAAAAAATAAAACAAAATTAAAGTGTTTAATTTTTTGTTACTGACAAAACAATGGAATTTCATTTTAGAATTTCATTTGTATATGACCAAATATGATCAAATTAATAACATTCTATGAATATTATTGAATTGTGAAAAAATAAAACAAAATTAAAGTGTTTAATTTTCTGTTACTGACAAAACAATGGAAACTTTAATATTATCTTAACAAAAATGGTCAGAACTTGTCAGTAACTCAGAATATGGTTTAGGTTGATAGGAGGATGTATACTACATCAAATACACCTAGGCCAAAATCGGGTCTGTTGTGCGCTCCGTATCATAAGAAAAACAAGTAAGAGTGCTATATTCGGCTGTGCCGAATCTTATACACCCTTCACTATAGTGTATTTTAAACATATCCTTATTGTAATATATATTATAAATATCTTTGTAAGTCTGTTCGTTTGTTCGTCAATTACGCCAATCATGCCTAAAACGATTTTCTTGAAATTTGGAACGTTGGTAGATCTATCCTTGAAAGGTGTTATAGTCTATATCGTTTTTCAAAACTTGAGCTAGGAGGGCGCAAAAATTAGTACTTTTGAGCATAAATTGTGTTTACTTCAGCCGAAATATATTTCATTAAGGTTCAGAAATATGAATTAGCATAGTACTGTTGCGAAAGTGGGACCAAAAGGGGACAAAAGGGGGAAAACTGCAAAAATTAGTACCAGAAAATTAGTATCAGAAATATGCATTTTTTGGAAGCCCACCTAAAAGGGGTAAATATGGGAATTCTGTTTTTGCTGTATAATATATCCTAAAGACTCCAAATTTTAAATATTAATATTTTAATGGAGCAAAGGAATAACAAATGTCATATTTTTGAGTGATTTAAATTTAGCGAATTAAAGAGTATAATTATTTGTTATTTTGACACTTTTATGAAATTTCTTAAATTTACAACGATTTAAAAGGGAATTTTGTACTTTCTCTTAATAAATGCCCTATGCGACTTCAATCCTAATATCCTAATATATATTATAAATCTCTTTGTGAGTCTGTTCGTTGGTTTGTTCGAAAATCACGCCTAAACGGCTGACCGATTTTCTTGAAATTTGGAACATTGGTAGATCTATTCTTGGATGGTGTTAAAGGCTATATCGTTTTTCAAAACTTGGACTAGGAGGGCGCAAAGAGGGGGTAAAATGGATGAAAAGCGGTCAAAATAGGACAATAGGGGGAAAAACTTCTTTTGGGCTTTGAGACCAATTTTTCTGTTCTAAAGCCAATTAAAACCCCGGGCAACGCCGGGTATAAAAATCTAGTTAATTTTATAAATTTTAAATTTTTTCCCGACTACATTATGATTACACCAAAAGCAAAACATAATGAACAACAACGCTAAACGAAATAAAAAACAAAATACACAAGGCTATTAAACCAACAGACATCTAAACATACATACGAAATACACAGAAAAACAAAAACAAAATAAACAACGTAATAAAACCAACCTACATATACACACACGTGTACATCTTTTTCCAACATACAGTGTAATTGTTGCTTATTTAAGCATGAAAAAATATGACATATTTTGATTAAATTTTCAGAGGTTGTCTGGGATTTTTGCTCATATCTTCGTTATTTACCGACCGATTTTGCTGATTTTAAACAGAGATATTCTCGAAAGCATGCCCACTTCCAAGATACTTGGATCTAACTTCGATGAATGGCAGTGGCAAAGAAAGTGTTCCAGAGTTTCAATATCCTCTCCACATGCTCTACATACGTCTGAATCCGCACGTCCAATTTTGCATAAATGTGCTCGTAATCCTGTGTATCCACTCAGAATACGTAATATTATACAATCTTCAAACTTCAGGTTCACCCCATAGGATTTTCGTGGTTCTACCCACTGTTTCATTATTCCAAAAGGTCTTATGGGATTCTCTCACACATATTTTTAGTTCAGCTTTTGTTTCTTTGATTCGGTTTGTGTTTGTCAGGTTAACTGCCTCGAGCTCCCTTCCCTTTAAAGCTATTACCTTATTCAGTTAAAGCTTTCATACAATTTAGTTCTATCTCCCGATAAGCGCTATGGACGCCATATTTATTCAAATCCAATTTACGCATTATTGTTACTGTTATTGATCGTACTTCTGCTTGGAATCTTGTGTTATGATTTGGTAAACGGTGGCATATTTCTGCTTCTGGATCTTTAATATAGAACCCCAGCCCCTCTTTATCCCTCAATTTAGAACCATCCGCATAACAACGGATTCCTACTGGTATTTGCTCTTATGTTCCGCATGATCAAGACATTCTATCTGGGATCAGCGTTTCAAAGTTTCT
Source organism: Lucilia cuprina (assembly GCF_022045245.1). Classification (NCBI taxonomy): domain Eukaryota; kingdom Metazoa; phylum Arthropoda; class Insecta; order Diptera; family Calliphoridae; genus Lucilia; species Lucilia cuprina. The sequence continues at coordinate 48,331,826 of NC_060950.1, read as the reverse complement.
GACATATTCTGTATCTGGTATACGATCAGGCACGTCTGATGATTGTGTATAACCTTCCAATGTGTCCAGTATACATTGATGACGTATCCTATAACCGCTTTTGCAAGTTCGCCTAAAGCAAAGAGCCGTTCGGCTGTAAGCGCCGCATCATATATTAAATATGTTTCAATGGGTGGAATATTTAGCAACGTTTCAAGAGCCTTGGTTGAAGTAGTACACATGGCACCACTTATACCCAAGCAGCAAGTTTGCTGAACTGTAGTAGTTTATTATTGCACTTTTTGTCTAATGCTTTGTCTAAACATTGTTTCTCACTGGAATCTTCTTACCCAGGAAACAAGGTTCGGTATACGTAGAAACTTTTGTCTTTCTTGAGAAAAGACAGATTTCCGTTTTGCAGGATTAACATTGAGGCCTCTTGGTTGAGCCAGCTTTAGCCCGTATTCAGAGCTTCTTCAGCTCTTCGACACAAGTAATTTAGATCCTTTCCCTTTAAAAGTATTACGACATCGTCTGCATAGCAGACAGGTCTAAATCCTTTCTTGGTTAACCTCCTTAGGCTATTAATTGTCGTAGCCCAGATTAAAGGTGCCAAATGCCACCCTGTGGTATACCGCGAAATACCTTTACTGATGATGTGGTCTTAGGTATTTTAGTGTACTTTTCGAGGCTTGTTGTAACAGTCCATCCAATCGCACCTTCTCAGTTTTGAATATGACAGCTTTAGAAGCGAAGTAAGTCCTACCTTTATTATTGGCAAGACTAGCCATATATTTCTGGTCGAAATCTATTTCAAATAAAGTTCCATCAGGGTTTTCTTTTCTTTAAAAGACGTCCCATTTTTCCACGGCCAGCTCAGCATTTTGACCACCATGAATTTCCAGTATACGTTCATTACCCAGTTTACTGCCTCATCCTTTTATGTAGACTCGCTTTTCTTTGCCAATGCCAGCTTACCGCCGTCTCAGGGAGGAGGGATACTTTCCACCAAGTTCTTTAGGGTGCTAACACATTGGTAAGATGCCAACCACATCAACATCACGCCCATGTTGAACTCTCAGCTCACGCTCTCTATTGGTTGTTTGCCTTTGAAGCGATTGCGTGGTTCACTATCTTATTGTTCACCAGATCTTCTACCTTACACTGTTAGTCTATTGGAATTTTGCCTATCGGATTACCGGCATCGTAAACTGCAAAGCAGAGATCGTCCCGGAGTCTTCTTCTGGCAACTTTGGCGTAAGATGGCGAATTTTTTATTTTTCCACTGTCTAGCCTCTCTTCGAGTTTGATTTCGCCGACGTAGTCGTCTTCAGAATATCTCTCTTGTCGTTGTAACCCTTACTCTTAGGATTCTGACTTGATGTTCCTTTGAGTAAAGTATGGCTTGACTTCGACTGTTTATTAGAAGACGTGGAGCTCTTTTTCTTTTTAGGTTTATTTTCAATTGTCAACTCTTCGGGAGTCTTATCATCTGAGTTATCTTAGAGCTTTCTACGAGAACATCCTTCCTTTCACGCCTATGTTTTTGCCAATGGCACGCTGTACACTCATCTTCGAACTACTAATTCCCATAGATTTTTTATGCGGTGAATAGGCAGGTCACTTCAATACAGGTATAACTTTCGAGTCTAGCCACTTGATTGCAACTCGAAAGTTGGTTTTTATAGCCATTGTCATTTCCAAATCTCGAAACTACGGGCCTAGCTTCCACAGCGGAGAAATACTTTATATTTTAAATGGAAATCTTCCTTATACCAAACATAGAATCTTTTTATAATTGAATTTGCCCTGAAATTTTGCCACCGCTAAACTTAATATTCTTCGGGTCCTGTATCTTTCCCTATTGGCCGCTTTACATATGTCCTTAAACTAAATGTCCTAACTAAATTTGGGCACGTCCAAAAAAAGGACATTATTTCACATTAATTCGATCAGTTTTTTATATGTGGCAAATAGTAGACGAGTAGAACGATTCTTTCTTAAAGTAAAATGTTTTAACGCAGGACGACTACAACCAAGACCGGTCTTATTTTTCATGTGTTTAACTATAGGAGTACTTATTTCAAACTTTTTAATAAAAAGTTCGAAATAAGTACTCCTATGGTTAAACACATGAAAAATAAGACCGGTCTTGGTTGTAGTCGTCCTGCGTTAAAACATTTTACTTTAAAAAAAGAATCGTTCTACTACCATAGAGGAATAGTTGGAATTTTTCGATTTATATTGTCACTAGATTTTTATACCCGGCGTTGCCCGGGGTTTTAATTGGCTTTAGAACAGAAAAATTGGTCTCAAAGCTCAAAAGTAGTTTTTCCCCCTTTTATCCTATTTGTTGTCCACTTTTGGTCAAACTCTCGCAACAGTACTATGCTAATTCATATTTCTGAAACTTTAAAAAGTTTATTGAAATATATTTTGGCTTTAGTAAAGACAATAATTGGTATTTATGACCAAAAGTACAAATTTTGACCGCTTTTCATCCATTTTACCCCCTCTTTGCGCCCTTCTCACAAGTTTTGAAAAACTACCAATGTTCCAAATTTCAAGGAAATTGGTTCAGCCGTTTAGGCGTGCTTGACGAACAAACCAACGAACAGACTCACAAAGAGATTTATAATATACATTAGGATATTAAGATTAAAGTCACATAGCACATTTATTAAGAGAAAATACAAAATTCCTTTTCTAACCCTACCATAAAACCATAATTTCTTAAATCGTTGTAAATTTAAGAAATTTCATAAAAGTACCAAAATAACAAATAATTATACTCTTTTATTCTTTAAATTTAAATCTCCCAAAAATATGATATTTGTTAGTCCTTTGCTCCATTAAAATATTAATATTTAAAATTTGAAGTCTTTAGGATATTTTATACAGCAAATACAGAATTCCTTTTTTACCCCCTTTGGGTGGGCTTCCAAAATATGCATATTTCCGATACTATAAGAAGGCGTAGTTGCTTTAGAACAGAAAAAATGGTCTCAAAGTACTAATTTTGGCAGTTTTTTCCCCTTTTGTCCCCCTTTGGTCCAACTTTCGCAGCAGTACTATGCTAATTCATATTTCTGAAACTTAATGAAATATATTATGGCTTAAGACAATTTATGATCAAAAGTACTAATTTTGACAGCTTTTCGCCCATATTTCCCCATTATTGCGCCCTCCTAGTTCAAGTTTTGAAAAACGATATAGCCTATAACACCTTCCAAGGATATTTCTACCAACGTTACAAATTTCAATTTCGGTTCAGCCATTTAGGCGTGAACAGACTTTCTCATGAAATTTTTTTAAATTTTTGAAAATGTTGATTTATTCATTTAATTAGGTAAAATATTAAAAGAAGTATTAAAATCGTTACTTATTTTGGTTTTTAAATCTGAACTCTACACATTTTAATTAATGATATAAAAAAATTGGGTAAAAGAATACAAATTATCAAACTGAAGAATACCTTGAAACAACAGTAAACCAAGATGCTTTTTTACACCGTTATTTTTCATATTTTTTTGTAAAAGTCTTTTTTTCTGTAAAAGTTCAAAAGTTTCCAATGTTTTGTCAGTACCATAATAATAAATACTAGAAGAATACCTTTAAACAACAACAACAGTAAACCAAGATGCTTTTTACACAGTTATTTTTCATTTTTTTTTTGTAAAAGTCTTTTTTTCTGTAAAAGTTCAAAAGTTTCCAATATTTTTGTACCATAATAATAAATACTAGTTATCCTTTTTCTGAATTTACTTAATTATGGTCTTGATGTTTTGTTAATTTTGGTAAATGTTTCGAAATAAAAATTAATAATATATCAATACTAATTAAGGAATTTAAAGCATTTCTGAAATATTTGAAAACGTTTCCATTGTTTTGCGACCACTGCATGTAATCGATTGAAACGTGTAAATAACTTATCCTTAAGACCACACGACACACTATAAAACATACATTTGCATAATTTAGTTTTCCCGATTAGCATTTTTAACTTTATTAACATTCATTAATTTTATTCTTAAAATATTTTAAATATGTGTGAATTTCCCTTTAAAATAATAATAAAATATGAATATGAAAATTTTTATAAAAATTCCTTTTTAAAAAATCGTTCAATTTAGCACTAAAATCGTCATCAGACCATTTTTGACAATGAAAATCGTCAATTTCCTCTAAAATAATAAATAATATATATCTATATAATTTTTTTATAAAGCAATGAAAAACACACACTATTGTGAAAATATTAAACAAGCATGTGCAGGTTTGAACTGGACTCATGCAGATGTCTAGTATATAAATACAGATTTTTTGTATATAACAAATGTTCGTGTTTTTACCTAATACAAGAATATGCAGGGTGGGTCGACCCTACATGTTCTTTCGGATAAACTTCCAATAGTAAGATGATGTTATATTTTAACTTGAAATGTAATACTGTAAAATATATATTATTCAATTATTTTTATCTGCGAAGTAAAAAACGGTGGCAACCGCTTTTATAACTTGCTTCAATCTAAGTATTCTTTTGAAAATGTGATGAGTTTTGGGTAGAATCCATATCAAAACGGATAGAAAATAGCAGTTTTCGGATTTACCATTTCTGATTTTAAAATAACCAACACATATTAAGGTTTAAATGTTCCTCAAAGCAATGACTTTTTGATCGGAATCTTGTTCCAGACCAAAAATATCACGCTTTGTTTTTTGTTAAAATTGCCTAAAAGTACATATGTATATATTATTGCCCATAACTTTGAAACAATAATTTTTCGATTTCGTTTTAAAGATAAATAGAATATTTTACTTCCAAAAGGTTAAAGGTCTATTTTCGTAGTGTATAAATTAATGTAAAATTTTCCTGTTAAAATACAAGGTGAGATATGTGGTGCTAATTCAAAGTACTTCAATTTTAAAAATATATTTAAATTGAATTTTTCTTATAAGTAGTAGACTTAATGGGTATTATAAAATTTAATGGTAGTATTAAAGTATACCTCTTAAACCTTTAATATGTGATCAGTTAGATTTAAAATAATTTTAGAAGTCGAGTAGTTCACTTCTACCACTCTGTTTACCACTTCTGATTTTAATATTGTAATGACAAAAAATATTTTCAGGTCTGATCGTTCTGAATAATTTTCTTGTACATTTCGTTAAATCGGACCAGTGGCTTATGAGAAACAATTTAATTTACCATATAAAATGAAATGTGTATTTATACCCTACACCACTATAGTGAAAAGAGTATTATGCGTTTGTGCTGATTTTTGTAACACCCAAAAATATTGGCCTTACACCTACCTTAAAGCTATGTCCGGCCGTTCGTCTCTCTGTGTGTCTATGTAAACTTTGGGCACACGTTACAGGTCGCAATTTTCAAGATAATTTTATGAAATTTGAAAATGGTTGAAGTCAGTTTTACTTCATCTAGCCCCAATACAACCGTACCCCCCATATAGGGCTTTTGAGCTTATAATTTCGTTTGGGCTTTAAAAAGCTGGACAAAACAAAAAAAGCTGGACATAAAAAAATACTAAGAAAATGTTAATTTTGGTTTTGTGTAAATAGTTTCACAGTGATAGAGCAAAAGATGTGAAAAAGATCAATTTTTGAAGTTTTAAATTTTAAAAATCATAAGTGCGTAAGCTGTACGTAAAGAATTTGACTATCGCTCGCAACTTTGCGTACTTTCTGTAAGAAATATACAGTAAATTTATGATAGAGAGTAATTTTTAGTTTACTCTCAATCAAAAAAATGTCCAAAAAATACGCGAAATCCAATTTTTTGTTTATAAACAATGATTGGTAATGCCCTTTTGCTGAAATCTCAATCGCTAACAAAACACTAAAAAACAAATAATTGTAACTTTGATTTTTCCTATAAATAAATGGATATTTGAAGTTAACAAAACATGTAGTATCATTAAAAAAATATTATTGTTTTAAAACTTCATGATACAAACATATTAATAAAATAAAAATTTACACAAAATCGGTAAGAGAAAGACAAATTAAATTGTTTTAAAAACGCTAGATTGACAATATTTGATATGATTTTTCATGACAAATAAACTCTTTTAAAAAATTATTTATGATAAATAAATTTAAAATAAATATAATTACAAATAATTTTTTAATATTCGTGTGTTATTAATTTATATATTTCTTTCAAAAAATTTAAAATTTACCAAATTTTTGATTTCTTTGGTTTGTTTACATGTTCATAAATCAAACATATGTTGTAAATATAAGTTGGATATTTTTTACTGGGGAAAAAATATTCAGTAAAATCAAAAAATTCTCTATCAATGAACTTTAATTTTACCGCTCTCTTACTCTTTCGTTGCAAGTTTTCGAAAGTACGCGAACGGAATCCAATAACAATTGTTGCAAATTGTTACAAATTATCGAGTATGCGAACAGACCTAACATTTATTACGACATTCAGCTGTTTAAGTGTTGAGACATGATGATAGAAGAGGGAAATCATAACATAGTTGTATAACAAATGTACAATCAGAGTTGGCTATCATGATTTGACAAAGATTACATTAAAACAAGTAAGAAAGTATAGTCAGGCGTGGTCGACCATATGATACCCTACACCAGTTATGAATATTAAATGTGATTTATTTTTCATAAAAAAGCATTTATCTTCAATATTCCCTTGTTCCGATACATTTAAGCAATTTATGGATGAAAAACTAATTTTCTGAAAGAGGCTTTATATGGGGGCTAGGGGCAAATATGGACCAAGCCCGATAAAATTTTGTGAATATATTTATATTTACATAATATTTTATTGTGCTGAATTTCATCGCGATATTTGTGTTTATAAGTTAATTTGAGACATTCAAGTAATTTTCTGAAGAGGACTTTGTATGGGAGCTAGGGGCCCGATCTTTATGAAATTTGGCAGGGTCATCAAGACCTCTATAAAACTTAGTTGTGCCGTATTATATATCGATATATCTGTAAATTTAACATAATTATGAGCTCAGAAGCCCTTTTCGGGGAGTGTGCCAAATTATCTTGAAAATTGCGACCAGTACCTTGCGTACAAGGTTCACATGGACAGCCAGCCAGACGGACGGACATAGCTTAATCAACTCAGAAATTCTAAGCCGATTGGTATACTTTAAGGTGGGTCTAGGATGAATATTTTTGTATGTTACAAACATCAGCACAAATCCAATATACCCTCCCCACTAAAGTGGTGTAGGGTATAAGTATTGCAGTGTACGAAAAATATTTTATTTAGCTGGACAAATTAAATTTTAGCTTGAAACTGGACAAGCATCAAAAAAGCTGGACAATCCAGCCAGGCTGGCAACCCTATCTATTATGTAAACAAAAATAGAGAAACCTTAGTTTTATAAAACTGTAAATGCCACTACTGGCACAACCATACAAACTCCTCTTCAGAAAATGGCATGAAGGTCAAAATACACTTATAAACACTAATAACACCATAAAATTCTACATAAATAACTTTGAAGTAAATTCCCCTACAAACATTTATATTGATACGCCCATATTTACCTCTAAAATCTCTTTTTTCATCACAATAAGTAAAAATATTCCAGAGTAAGGTTAAAAAACAAATTAAATGCTATTTTTTAATTATCTACACTTTTAATGTACTGACTGGTGTAGGGTATCATATGGTATAATCGCTCATACCCGACTATACATTCATACTTGTTTCTGCAGTGTTGTTGCATTGCAAATAAAGTTGCCAGGATCGGTTGACAGATTCGCCCTAATTGTCACTTAAACCTATATAAAAATTTTATGGCGAGTATATTTGATTGTGGTCGTCAAAGGGTTAAATTTTGTTATTACATAAAATGTATTCTTTCTTGGCACACAATATTAAATTATGTGGCACAATTCAGTATTGCCAGGAGCTGGATATATTTGAAAATAAAAAAGCTTAAAAATAAGGCTAGCAAAAGGCTTTAATTCTATACCTTAAAAATCTAGGACGAAGCCTAGGAAAAGGTAAAAATCGTTCTTTGATACTTGTATCTCGAACAAAGCACAACTAAGTTTTATAGTTTGTAAACATAAAAATTTAATTATCTATGTCAGTCAATCAAAGACATCCCTATCTTGTTTGAATTTTAGAGGGTTTTAATTTAAACTAGCTTTAAAAGTGGCTTATTGCAGTATATGCCACCCATCATCACAAATCGATTTTATGTGCTTATTGACTTACTAACAACCATATCTATGGTCCCTAAAAAGATTTTCAGCATATTATGAAAAATTGGCGGTATAAGTGTCATGCCACTTTTTTTATTAGAACAATTTGAAAATTCTTTTTTTCATAAACTAGAAATGGCACACTTATTTTTTAACCCTTTAAAAAATCGTTTATAATGAAAAATATAAAAGTGGAATTGCTCTTTTTTATATAACTGCGATAATACAAATGTAAGCAAATATAACACTGCAATTAAAAAAAATTTTGTTCAAAAATCCGTTAGATATAATATATTGAAATTACAGTGGCTAACATGGAGAGCTGCACAACTAATATTCAACTTTAATTTTTGTTAATTAATTACTATGATTTAAATATAATTTCATACATATCATTGCCGTAGCCATAACCATTATTTTTGAATAGAAATTATTTGAAAATTTTAATAATTAGTAACCTTCTAATATTTGAAATGGTTATTAAATATACATAATATTATTATAACAAAATGATGAACATTGATAAAATTGAAAGCGATTTAAAAAAAATTATGTAAGAAACCATATAAATATGATACCAAAATACCAAAGCTATTACAGCAGAGCCAATAATATTAATAGAGCCTATTTAAACCATGATATTACAATAAGCAGTTTTCAAAGAACACTACGTTTCATGGTGCAAAGAGGAAGGGATTACACCATTTAATGAAAGTATATATAGAAAAATATTTTTTACAGAGTTTAACATCGGTTTGAAACTTCCAAAATCCGATACTTATAAGAACTGTGACGAAACAATCATTAAAATTGATTCCGCTACTCAAGGTAATAGTCATGAGAATTAAAAATGTCTTGTAAATTTGTTTGATGATCATAAAAATAGTGCTAAACAAATGCAGGATTTGCTAAAATTTGAAACCCAAAACTCAGTTCAAAATTCGAAACAGTGTGTTTTTATCATTTGATCTGCAACAATCATTGCCTGTACCGAAGTTAACCACAGGACCTGCGTTTTATTGCAGACAAATTTGGATATATAATCTTGGTATCCACGACTGTTCTACTGGGCAAGGTCATACATATATTTGTTTGGACCAAAAATATTACTTGGTTTAGACGAAGTTGCATTAGTGCTGTTAAAGTACTTGGACAATAAAATATTGGAGGATCTAATAGTTTTTTCTGACAATTGTCCAGGGCAAAACAAAAATTGGCTAATTATGTCCCTATGGCTTCCGATGGTTAAAGAAAAAAGTATAAAACTATTACATACAACTACCTTGTAAGTGGACACACTCATTTTAGAAAAGCGACAACGGAAACATGCATCTCAAGTTTATTCCCCAGAAGAGGCAAATAAGAAAATGCCTTTTACTTTAACAATTATGGACCAATCGTATTTTAAAAATTTCGATCCTCTTGTTGATGACATTAATTAAAATGATCTAACTATTAATAATGAAAATAATGAAGAATACAGCAATGTTACTTTTGTTGAATAGGAAGTAAATTTAAAATGATAACAAATTCTAATGAAGTTTCATTTTCTTACAAACTTATTTACAAGAATGTAAAACTAATAAAGCATCAGTCAATACAACGTCGTTATTATTATTTTAATTATTTTTCTTATTATTTAAATTTATTTCCTATTCAATAATTTGATTTTTAAAATAAAATTTAAATATTTTCAAATCAGGTAGTGTTAGAAAAGTGAGCCTAAACGCTGAAAAGGCGAAAACAGGCAAACATTTAAATTTTGGTTTTATTGAGAAGATTTCAAAGTATCTTCGGGATATGATCGCTTAGAGGCCAACAGTGGCCAAATTGTACTCTTTCACTTTTGAAGATTGCAAGAAAACATAAATATCTATAAAATAAAGCATTTTAAAAAGTCGTTAATAATTAAATGTTTGTCCGTAAAGGTGATTTATATTAAATGGTAATTTTGCACAAAAAAGTTATGGTATTAAAAAATAAAAAAACTGTACAAAAAGATATACATAAAACCATGAATTTTGCTGCATCATCTACAGATCCATATAATTAAAATGGGAAAACTAATGATATCGTTGTTCAGAAAAAAGTCTTAGCTTCTCGTTATATTAAATTTTTATTAAAAAATAATTTATAAATTTTTACTTAATGATAGGTATACTTAAAGGAGATTTGAATGTGCACTGTGTATAAAGAATTTTTTTAAAGTTCCTCATTTCGTATTTGTTTGTTGAATACATAATATTTAAAGAAAAACAATATATAAAAAATGTAATTAATACATTTATGTACTATTTTGTTAATTAATTATAAGTTTAATGAAATGGCTTATTGCAGTAACTCGGTATGCCACAAAAATAAAATTTTGAGTAAATCGACATCTAATTTTAAAAAATTCTCAAAAATAGAATTTTTTAAAATTTGTACTTTAAACGCACTTAATAATCGTATAAGGTTGATAACTAACGGATGCATTCGTAGTTCCAGCTTTTGCCAAATTATCAGCAATATTATTTCCAGTTATATATCGTATCCTCTTACCTGAATAAGAGAATAATCATCTCGCCATCTTATTAACAGGTTGACTGCCAGTATAGATTCTGATATACCCATATCTGATAGTGTCAATGCCTATTTATTGTCCTTTTTATATCCTACACCACTTTAGTGGGAGTGGGAGGGTATATTGGGTTTGCCCCAAGGAGCTCATAATTATGTTTAATAAACTCCTATATCGACAAAAACCGGCACAACTTACTTTTATACTAGTCTTGAAGACCCTGTAGAATTTTGGGACTCTTTTGACCCAAGCCACCCCTTCAAAAAATGACTTTAATGTCCACAATTCGCTTAAAAAGCCTAGTGTCTCAACTGAGTTTGGAGGATGCCCCAAATAAAGCATATTTCAGAAATTAGTTTTTTAACAATAAATTGCTTAAATATATCGGAGGCGAGGTAGAAATCAAGTTAAATGCTTTACTATGAAAATTAAATCATAATTTCTTGCTATTTTTAGATATCCGATAGTATCTATGCCTATTTATTGTCCTTTTTATTTTTGATATTTCAGCTTGTATGTTAGTAGACTCTAGTCTTAAGTTAATTACTCAATGAATAATGTAATTCGATTTAAAAAAGGCCGAAATGTTTAAAATTTTATGATCCTGCTTATTTTTTAATCAATAACTATTAAAATTCTCTTATTTAATATTTTATAATGTATAAATTTAGCGGAAAAAGACCTAAACTTCGGGATTTTAAAATCCCGAAAATCCCCGGGATTTCATTTTTAAAATTCCCGTTTGGCATCCCTAATGCCAATTGAAGGACATCATAAGTAAAGTAGAAACTACTGTTTTAACAAATAATTGTGACATATCAAGTTATTGCCTAACAAAAGTTGAATATTTTTTATTTTCAAAAAACAAGTTCTTGTACATTTTTAAAATGGCTTATCATGTTCTTGCAACAAAAAAACATAATTTTAATTATTTATAATTTTCATATATACATGTTACTTTTTAATAAGTAATATTTAATAATCAAATTAATAATGAAGTAAATAATACCAATTTAAAATATTATACATAGGTAACTATGTATGTATTTAAAAAACTTCTGGTTCACTTACAACGTTTGAAGCCTATATGCTGTTATAAAAAGGATGAATTGGTGGTATATATGGGAGCAACGTTTTAATATTAAGCATTTTATTTGTTGCTATTTTTATACGTTCGGTGTTCTTTTTATGTAGTGCACTCAAAGTTATAGATGACGGTCTTCCTTTTCTTAAAATATACCCTACAAGCAAGAAGATACGAAAACGATACGAATTCGTATTGCTTAGAAGAAAAAAATTATTGCGGCAACAATCATATTCGTATTGCGGAAGATACCTCCTTCGGGAGAGATTGTGCGGCCAGAGGGATACTTCTAAGCAATACGAAAGCAATACTCCTAGAAGACAAAAAAGAGACATTGCTAGATAATCAGCATGGTGAAAATAAGAAGATATCTTTAGATAATCGTCTGGAAGATATATTGGAGATATTCTCCTATTATCTTTAGGAAGAAAAGTATAAGAAATTAAAATATTGGCAATTTGAATACACTTTTATTAGTGTTAGCAATAAAATATTACAATATGGAAAATATATTAATATAAATATGCCAAATTAACGTTTCCCCAGGACAATTTTGTTTTACCCACAGAAAGATTCTTTTAATATTGATTTCTTTTAAGTACTCTGAAAACCAAAACATCATGACTATCCATTTTTTATGTGAAAATAAAGATAAACTTACATTTTTCCAAGCATAAATTACCATTGTAATGATGTTGTCTTGATTTATCGCGTATTAACTTATTGTAGTTAGATTTATTTAAAAAAATTAGTTTTTTTCTTATTTTGAAAATATTTTGAAGTTTGAAAAAAATATTTTTATTGCTATATTATCATCTATGCGATAACATAACGATATTCTAAACGTATTGCGTAGGATGAAAATCCTCTTACAGAAATAAATACAACAATTTGGCAACAAAAAATACTTTACAAAATCAAAAAAATATTAATTTAAATATTTTTATTGTTTATTGCCGATTTTACTTTTAAATATTAACATTGCGATATCAAACAAATATTGCTTGGGTGATTTTCTTCCAAATTATAAAAATTTAATATTGCTTTGATATCTTCTATGGACGATATCTTCCAAATGTTTGTAGGGTAAACTTCTTGATAATGTCCATTACTATAGTGTTTAATAAACATAGCTGTAATGCATCAATTTATTCGTTCGCGAAAGTAATTAGGTCATAAATAAAAATGTTATAAAATTATTCAGGAAATAAAATTTTGGAATATTTTGTTTTAAAAATTTTGCCAAAATTTTTTTCTTTTTTTATTTCATATCTAGAGGACTTCCTGTATCCATCTACACCCATAATGTATATCAAAACATTGTTTTAACGAATATTTATTTTAGTTTTTAAAGGTCCTCAGTTCGATCCTATGCAAAAAACTCTTTAAGATGTGATATTTTTTAAGGCTAATTAAATTTTATCCTTAATTTTATAATTATCTTCTGTATCAACATTTTTTCGGAGTTATCCTTTAAAGGCAATAAACTATCATACGTATCCTTTAAAGGATAAATAGAAAAAATAGAGGGAAATGACTCTGTAACTTGTAAACAGTTAGTCCGATTGGAATAAATGAGGGGAGAGGAGGTGTTATCGAGTTTAAGTTCTAATCATGAGCCTACCGGGGCGTGGCCAGGGGTCCCCAAAGTAAGACACATTAGATATGTATAATTTTTTAAACGATATTATTTTTTCGTTTGTGGTCCGATTTAAAAAAAAAAAACTATTAGGTATATATGAAATCTGATGGATGAGTACGTCGTCGCTAAAAATTATATTTAATTGCTTAGTAGCTATTCGCATATAAATATTAAATTGTCAACACCTACCCTAGTCCAGTTTTTTGCTAACTGTGGGTCCAAATATTTCCCGATTTTCCCCAATTTTCTTTTGTTCAATTAAATACCCTATAACAGTCTACATGAAGGATATTGCGGGTCTGGACTCGCAGTTTACTAGGTTTTGTAAAGGGAATTAATCACTTCTTCGAATGGGCTTTATAAGAGGACAAAGATTTCCTCTCTTAAGAATTTGGGATACTGACTTAATAATTACATATATCCTTTTGACATATCTTTTTCTTTCTTTCTGGTTTTCCTGTAGTTTTTTTGTTTCTCTGTTTTGGATGTTCACTATTTGAAGAGAACCACAATGGTCTTCGAGTGTGTATGCATCTTTATATGGTGCATATACCTAAACCTACTCTAATGTGTCGCCAGAACATTAATAACTAAAGTTTTTTAACCAATTTAAAATTTTCTGTTTTTTGAAAAGATTTTTCCATAAAACAGAAAAAAACACTTCGATGAAATAATTTGAAGTTTAATGAAATAATTTTAATTGTGTTGAAAAAATTAATATATAGACATTTTCCGAAAAATTATTTTATTTTATATTATTATATTAAAATCATCAAAATATTAAAAAAGGAAATTTTTATCCTTTGATCTAACTGACTAAGTATTGATGTCGGGACAAAAATTTTGAAAAATAGGGGCGACCGTAATGTAAACGTTTATATTTTAATGTGTTATTTTTTTAATTTATTTTTATTAAAAAGAAGGCAAATTTGAAAGATATTACACTTTTTGTTTATAGTTTTTCTAGGTCTTTAAAAAACTCTAACAAAAAAATTTGTATGTTATATATAAAACAAAAATTAAAAAAAATATTCATATTATTCAAAATTTCATTGATCAAAACATTAGCACCCCCTTAAAATGATTTTTTATATCGGATTTTTCGATTATTTCTTTAAAAAATTTTGATTAGAAATTACATTTTGAATATAAAAATATTCTCTTTACTTTATTCTTTAATGTTAAAATTTGTTTTTTCAAAATTTTATTGGCCGTATAGCACCAGACAGCTGAATCGGAGGTGCCACTTTCAAAATTTCTTAAATAAGATCAAGAAACAATGAAAACAATTTCTTCAAAATGTTAAATTATCTATAAAATTAATTTTTGAGAAGATTTTGAGATGAAAAAGTTTTATATTTGTCTACTGATAACGATAATCTACCGATTTTTTGGCCAAATTTCGAGCAATATTTCAATAATTGACATTTAAAATCATTCTCGAAAGTTTAAAATGGACTGAAATTAAAAGGAATGTCGATGAACAGATAGAATAATGTTGAAATAAGTTAAATTAATATAAAAAGTTCAACAAATATGAAAATTTTAAAAATTCAGAACTCCGCAGGGATACTAAAGGAATTAAACCTATTACAATTATGGTATCAAAATGTCACATACAATTTTTACTTTTATTATTTTTTCACAAAATAAACGCATATTTCTGCAGAAAGGACAATAAAATAAAAAACATAAATGTTATTTCCTTTTATTAGTATTTAATGTTGTAGTTTTTACAATAAATCGTACCATTTCTGTATTAGTATAAATTACCAAACAGTAATTTACGTACGACATTCTGAATTTTCAAAAAATTTTAATTTTGTGAACTTTTTGTGTTAAATTTAACTTAGTTTAGCATTATTCTATTTATTCATCAAGATTCCATGATTTTTAAATCCCTTTTTAACTTCCGCGGACGGCTTGAAATTTTGCTCGAAAATTTGGTCCAAAGATCGGTATATCAGTGAATGGATTTAAATCTTTTTCAGTTCAAACTCATCTTAAAATTTAATTTTATAGATAATTTAAAATTTTTAAGATTTAGATGTCTGGTGCTATACCGCCAATAAAAAACAATTTTATCATTAAAAACAAAATAAAAAGATATTTTTATACGTAAAATTTAATTTCTAATTAAAATTTAATTAATACTAAATATATATAATAATTAAGATTGAGATACATATTTGTATAAAAACATTTAAAAGAGTTTAAGAATTAAATGGCGACTTTATACTTACCATAGAATTGGAATATGATTGTGTTGTTGATGACAGCGACACAATATAATCCGATGTACTCGAAGTACTATCAGTGTAAATGGATTTCTCACTATTTTTTTGTGCAGTTATCTCCTGTACGCATAGCTTAATTGCTAAGTCTAGAAAATTGCAGCTATCTGGAACATATTCCACTTTATCTTTTATAAAACATTTGTAAACGTCTATAAGTAGTTCTGCGAACATTGGCTCTTTTTGATTCATGTATTTAACACACTTTTTATGAATTTTATACACGTCTAATAGAAGATTTAAAATTTCAGAGTCATCGCGTTTTTCAGCGTTTCTTTGAAGGATACATCTTAAAATTTTTATGGAATAATTTATACTTTGTTGACATAATTCTTTTCGTTCAGCATCCGTAATGTACCTCCTAAAAATATATAATTTATTATATGAACTGAATAATAAACTAAAAACTGAATAATAAAAAAAAAGACCTAAAGGGACTTTTAATAAACCATTGACAAATACAATAATTTTATTGTAAGTTCGACCCATATTTAAACCAACAATAAGTTTATTAAAAAAAATTAACGTTAACAAATTTGTAATAAAATCCCAGACTAAGTATAAACGACCTTATTTAAAAAAATAAATTTAGGCACTATTGGATTAATAGATGAATATTTAAAAATATTCCAATTGGTCACCACTATTTTTAGGCATTTTGGAAATGCCCGCATGTAAACCAAATGATGGTCAATATTATTTGATTTATACCTAGTTCACACAGAGCAATTGAATGAGTTAATTCCGCCTCTAAATGATAATAGCCAATTAACCCATTTCTACGACAATTCGTTATGACAGTTCATCTCATTGTTGTTTTTTTCATTAATATTGTAATTTTTGGAAGATTTGTGAACGTGTATGATACAAAAATGCACAGTGTAAACGGGGTATTACCTTTTTCATAGTTCGGTACTGTTCGGCGAAACAGTCCCGAACTAACCACTTAACATACCACATTTAAACATGGGCTTGTCTACGAGGAAGACAATCACCTACAATGAGACTAGTTCGCCCCGGGGCCATGTTACCTTGGCGAGACCTCCGCCTTGGTGTTATTGCAAGCCGGGGTATAAAGAGGTGGCCAATACCTCCAATCTGACCGGGATTCAAAAATTGGTTACAGTCTACTGTTTGGCTTAGTCCTTGCATAGATTGCCAGAGGTCCAACCAGTGCACCGCGAAATCTGGTACTACGGGTGGCCAGTTGCCGCAGGACTATGTCCTGGCTGGTCAGTTGGTTGAGGTTCCTCCGGGATCCACGTAGTGGCTGTAGTTTAAATCCAAATTCGCGGGGAAAGTAAGTGGCGGTTATAAGACTGATATTTCGGGATAAGTCGGTGCTGTTGCCGAGAACAACAGACACCCCGCAGTCGAGTGACTGTGGGACTAAGCCTTGGAGTTAATTGTATTGTTGGTATTAATTGTATATGGTAAGGGATGAATGTGAGGTTCGGCGGGCCTTACCCCACCCGTCTACCTAACGAATGTGTCGTATGTTTTTCTCTTATGAATGTGTCGTATGAATGAGATGTGTGCTGGGTTGAACGATGATGGATGAAAGGTATCATATACATTTTATACCATTGAATTTTCCTTTCTTGTACAGATATGTTCAGGGTTTATTCTGTTAGAATTACCACTGTGTGTTCCTGTGAGTAAGAACAAAGTCTACGGCTTATTGATGATCGTACTTCGGTCTACCGGTTACGTCTCTAGGTGCTGTTGCCGAATCAACAAAGGCCATCCAATGGTCAAGAGATTAGATAGCTCTAGTACTCCAGTAAAGTACTTGTGCATGGGCCGGTCAGAACCAATGTACAAAAATTTTAGATTCACTTTTTGTTAGTATTGCCATATTTATGATTCTTTGATATTTTTATTATTTTGTTTAATAATAAATATCTTTATTTTTTAAAAATTTGTTAATTAATAATTTATACAAATTCAATAATTACACATAATAAATAAACAAATATGAAAACGTTAATAATTTTCAATAATGCGCACAAAAGTTATAGCGGTTAAAAATTAAAAAAAATTGCTAAATCGTTAAAAATCTATGTTAAGGTAATTTCAAATAAATTAAGTACCAATTAGTAAACATTTATAAGGACTATCAGCGCTTTTTAAAATAGTTATCGCAAACTTCACATTTATATATTATTAAAAAAATATATTTTTTTTTAATTTTTTTCAAACATACAATTTTGCAATTAAAAAAATCTAAAATATTTTCTTAAAATTAGAAATGTTTTTCAATGCATTGCAAAATGAACTAGGTTTAAATCTCAGTAAAATAATAATTATTTTTTATTTTTTTCGCAGCATTTGAAAACATAATTTTAAATATATGTCATTATTTTTATTCATGTAAATTTAAATTTGAGGTTATGAAAACTGTATTTAGGTCGTAAAATTTTATATCCCAAAATATATTAAAGCGCCACGGATTTTGCATAATACAAAAAGAAAGCTTTTATCAATTGGCGCTATGGTTATCTAAAAAATAATGTTAATAAGCATATCGTAAACGAATATAATTTTATTTAAATAAAAACATAATTGGTATTTAAGAAAAAAATTTTCTATTAAATATTAACATAGTAATTAATATAATGAATTGATAGATGTTTTTAAATATACCAAGAGGTTGGTATTGACATCGTTATTGACTGGTACCAGTATTTAGGTCCTACGATTCCTGGTTTGTCCGATATTCGACAATTTTTAGTCCTGCAAGTTTATCCTGAAGAACCCAATGACATTTTTTGCAATTCAGGAAAAATTCTGAATGCACAACTCTCTATCTTACCCTAAAATTGTCTCAAACTCTATTATTTTGGATAATTTTCTGTTGCAAAATAATTGTTTGAACAAAATATTTTAAATTGGTTTAATAGTTTTCGAGATATTGCTCATTATGATACAAATTTGATTAATTTTATTGCCGTGTTTAACCATCATAATCTGTTGCCTTTTCAACAATTTGGTTTATATTGTTTTATTTAATTGCATAAAATATAATATTTATTAATATTAAATCAAATAAAAAATTTATATTTCTATAAAAAACTCTCTATCTTAAGGTTGTAAAAAAATTTTCGTAGACAAAAAATCTCTATCTGATATAAATTTGTGCATAATTTTGCAAATAATGCAAAATTTTAAATTCTTTTTAAATAACGATTTAGAATATGGTCGTAAAAATATATTGTTAAATATAACAGATTTGCTGGAAATAATGTATATAGAAACAAGTAAGAGTATTATATTCGGCTATGCCGAATCCTATAAATACCCACCATCAAACCTCGTTTGACTCGAATGAAACTTACTTATGTCGAATTTTATCTACTCGTTTTTTTAGACCAGTTATAAGAGTTAAAGTACTTTTCTGAACCTTAAAATAGGGGCTAGGGTCAATTATGGGTAGATCCTCATTAAATTTGGAAGACAGAATTTTGTTTGTATTAAATTTATTTGTGTCGAATTTCATCTCTACACTGGTATTTTTAAGCCATTAATAAGCGTTGCAGTCATTTTCTGAAGGGGACCTTATATGGGGTAAGGTCAATCATGGACCGATCCTCATATAATTTTTAAGATAAAATTTGACTCGTATGAAACTTACTTATGTAATTTTATCTATATACTAATATTTTTAAGCCAGTAATGAGCGTTAAAGTCATTTTCTGAAGGTGACCTTATATGAAATTTTGCATAGTGATTTTGGATCAAAAGAAACTAACTAATGTCGAATTCATTTCGATCTTGTTTTATTTACGCGATTTTCACTCATGCCCAAATTTTTATAAATTATAATTTATTTAATTTAATTTAGTTATTTTTTAATTTCTTAAAATTATTAAGAAAAAATAATAAATAAAAAACTAATAAATATGATAAAATGTTTCAATTTCCTTTTTTATATATGTATATATAAAAAATATTTACATAAAGCATTACGATACAAAACATGAGTGAAGTGAAATGAAGTGTTTTAATAAATAATAAAACAAAGAAACACAACATTAAAAACTTAAAAAAAAAACATAATCATCCACGGATTCTAACAAATTCTGGACATCATTTTAGAGATGCCTAGTCGTTGCCTCTCTATCAAAAAAGTGTAAAAATATTAGTTTGAAAACCTTAAATTTTAAATTTAATCAAATTTAAGAGATTTTTTGTAAATTATTCGAAAATTTTGTAACTTTGCAAGTCGTAAAGTGTTAAATATAACAGCCATAAAATATTTTTTACACTTTACTGTTGTGAAATATTTTATATATTTAAATATTAAATATTTAATATTAAACAAGTAGAAAAGTATAGTCGGGCATGGCCGACCATATAATGCCCTACACCATGAGTATATTTTTACAATTTTTACTTTTATAAAATTTTTATTTTTTGTAAAGAAAGTTTTATGTTGAATATTACCATAATTCCAAAATATTTAAGCCATTTATTGATAAAAAAAACTAAAATTTCTAAATGAGGCTTTATATAGGTGAAATATGGGCCGATCCTCGGTAAATTTGGGAAAAGGATATATTTCTAAAAAACAGTTAGTTTCGTTGAGTTTCATTGCGATACAAATGGTTACAAGACAATTTTAGGCCAATCCCTACGAAAATCTGCAGTATCATTTATACTTATATAAAACTTATTTGTGCCAATTTTTAGAGAGATAGCAGAATATTTGACGTAATTATAGCATAAAAAGTTCAAATCGGGAGGTACGGTTGTATGGGGGCTAGGTGAAATAATGGACCGATTTCAACCATTTTCAATAGGCTTCGTCCTTGTGCCAAAAAACATGCTTGGTCCAAATTTCATCAAATTATCTTGAAAATTGCGGCCTGTACCTTGCGCACAAGGTTTACATGGACAGCCAGCCAGCCGGACAGACGGACGGACGGACATGTCTTAATCGACTCAAAAAATGATTCTGAATCGATCGGTATACTTTAAGGTGGGTATTGGACCAATATTTTTGTATATTACAAACATCAGCACAAACGTATAATACCCTCCCCACTATAGTGGTGTAGGGTATAAATCGTTGAGAGACGAATCAATATTTAAAAAAATAATATTAATAAAATGAAAAAATAATTTTCATTTTATTAAAAACACACTAAAATATTTTTTTTTACTTCTTGTTTTCTTTTATTCTTTCATTCGTGAATCAATTTGTTAAGATCATATTTTTAAGGTGTGTATTGGACCAATATTTTTGTATATTACAAACATCAGCACAAACGTATAATACCCTCCCCACTATAGTGGTGTAGGGTATAAATCGTTGAGAGACGAATTAATATTTAAAAAAATAATATTAATAAAATGAAAAAATAATTTTCATTTTATTAAAAACACACTAAAATATTTTTTTTTACTTCTTGTTTTCTTTTATTCTTTCATTCGTGAATCAATTTGTTAAGATCATATTTTAATTACAAGCGTTCGTATACCACTCACATTAAATTGTTTCCATTAGCTGTAACAGTGTAGTGCGTTTACACAAGCAACGAAAAGTTAAATTTCATACAAATTGAAAATATTGACTTGTTTGTTTATTCACACTAACTTCCAAAATTTTTATTGAATATTGTTATAATATTAATATTGATTAGTGTGTTTAAACTACTAGTTTTAAAAACTATATTTTGTGAAATTTAACTTAATAAATAACGATTTTTTGGTAAAAGAAAATAAATTAATAAATTAATAAATTATTTATTTTTACCAAAGTGGTATTTAGGAAAATTAAATAAAATAATTTTAATTTGGAATAAAGTGATTGGTACAAAATTGTGAATAAAAGAATAATTTTATTTATTTATTAAAATTAATAATCAAAACAGTTTTTTTTTATAAAAACTAGTTAGAAAGAAATAGGAGTACTAGTGTCTAAGGCTTTCGACTCCGATGTTATTATTTAAATAATATTTGCCAAATGATTTTTAATTAAAAAATTGTAAATTAATTTAATATTTTCTTCCGATGTGTTTTTTGAGTAGCTCATTTGGTATCATTGTTCCGAAAAGAAGCGATCTGGACGGGTTGTAGATAGAACATTTCTTAAGGATGTGTGTAGCGTTAAGACGTGTGATTTAAGTAGGAGAGGATAGTTCTATCATAGAGATGTTGATGAGAAAATTTACTGTGCTCTATTCGGAGACTTACAAATACCGTAGTTTCTTCTATTAAGCAGTTTTGCGGATATATTGGTTTGTTTCCGGTTGGATTCTTAAGCTTATAACTGTGATGGTAGTTATTCCCTGTCTGGGATTTTGATTCCATTAAAGAAGAGAATATTGCATATTCTGAACTTCCCAGTTCGGATATATTATGAAAGGTCGGTGTTTTGCGTATTCGGCTGCTGAGTCAGCATATTCATAACCATTCATTTTATTAGGATTTTTCCAATTGTATGTGAATCATATAAGGAGTATTTGATGGACAGAATTGAGGAAAGGCTATCAAAGCAGATAACGTATTTGGAATCGGAATTTGAGGCGTATTGTGTTGCCAGTAGGATGGCTAAAGCTTCGGCTGTAAAGTTGGGGCAGTAGTCGTTGATAAAACCGGTTTAAAACACTGTTATCTTGTCTGATAGTGGTGAAAGTTGTAGAGTCTCGAACCATCTGTGAAGATAAACTTCCAATTATCTATGACAAGGCTGGTACTGATATGGTTAAACATATTTCTAAAAACGGTGAAATGGGCGGAAGTTTTTGGGAATTCAGTCATAGTTAAAATGATATAATGTTTATTTATCAGCCAGTATTGGATGAAGTTGGAGATTAACTGTATTAGAAAATATTATGCACCTTGTAATGGAAGATTTAATTCTAAGTGTTCTGATGCCATTTATAATTTGTTTAACTTCGTCAAACAGTATTTTATTGAGGCAAATAAAAGGTTTGCGAACGAGTTTGTATGTAAGTTGTATAGTGAGTTTCATAATAGAGGGCAAACATGCTTCAGCCAAAATATTTATAATTGGGCTAGAGCAGGGATTGACTTCAAAAACAATTTTGTTTTAATTATATACATTTTTGACTACAAATACTTTTTTAATTTTCATTTGTTTATGTTCGTAAGAAGGGTATATATAAGTTTGTCATTCCGTTTGTAATTTCTATAATATAATTTTCCGACCCTATAAAGTATATATATTCTGGATCCTTATAGATAGCGGAGTCGATTAAGCCATGTTCGTCTGTCTGTCTGTTGAAATCAGTTTTTAGAGGACCCCATATATCGGCGAGATCTGAACCTTCAATAATTTTATTAGACATACTTTCGAGAAGATCGCTATTTAAAATCAGCAAAATCGGTCGGTAAATAATGAAGATATGAGCAAAAATCCGAGACAACCTCTGAAAATTTCATCAAAAAATGTCATATTTTTTTCATGCAAAGCAACAACAACGCTGTATATTAGAAAAAAATATACACATGTGTGTGTAGATGTAATTGGTTTTATTCAACTGTATATTTTATTAATGTTATTTTTGTTTTTCTGTGCGTTTCGTTATTTATGTTTAAATGTCTGTTGGTTTATATGCCTTGCGTATTTTGTGTTTTATTTCGTTTAGCGTTGTTGTTGTTCTTTTTGTTTAGGTTTTGATGTAATAATAATGTAGTCGGGAAAAAATTTAAAATTTATAAAAGATGTTTAAAATACACTATGGTGAAGGGTATATAAGATTCGTCACAGCCGAATATAAAACTCTTACTTGTTTTTTTTAAATATTTGTTATATAAATTAAACATTTATTAGAGTTGGGCAACAGTAATATCACAGGCAGTGATTTTCTGAAGGGGACTTTGTATGGGAGCTAGGGTCAAATGTGGCCGATCATTTGTTAGTTAGCTTTTTACCTAATTCTTCATACTTGCTTTTAAACTTTGACAATTTTCTGTAGTGCAAAGTTTTATTTTTTAAATTTATCAACTGAATTTCTAGAGATCCAATGCCAATTCCAAATGGCTCAATGCGGATTTAAAATGAGCGAAAAGCTAATTGTGTTGCTTTCTTTCTCATTCAAAAAGTACTTGTTTTTTTTTTTTTTTTTTGCTCATGTACAAAACGATTAAGCAAAGTTACAAAGTTGTATATACATATTTATTAGTTGCGTTGCTCATTAACTAAATCGGAATGATTTTATAATTTATTAAATTTTTTTAATAAATAAAATGTATGAATGAAACTAAAGAGCCACAGCTCCACGTCCAAATAGCCACATTTGGCTCGCGAGCCATAGTTTGCCGACCCCTGGGCTAGAGGAAAAAGCTCCAATGCTTCACCGCACCCCTGCATGATATGGCGCTTACAAAAGTTTAAAAAGAGCATAGTCGATTTTAGACATCATGATTGATATTGAAAGATATTAAACACCATTCGTTTAAAGGTAAAACACTGGAAATCTTCCGTAAAGATTTGATAGAGTTTTTCTAGAACACAAAGGCGCTATATGCGATGAGCATAACGTAATATCTAGATGGGAAAAATTTTATATGTAGGGGACCCATTATTTAATATGACAAGTTTCCGATTGTTAAACCATTTCAATTTCATGGGCCCCATAATGGGCTGTGAGAGTTGAAATCACCAGTTAATAAAAAAGGATGGTTCAAATTGTTGACTATATGCCTAAAATGCTAATTTTTAAACCAATATCTATTTGGATAGCAATTTTGGCTACGTCGTTATTTCCGTATACAATTATATGGAGGATAGTCTTTTTGACGAGGGTACCAAGTCATTCCTTGCTTTGCTGATATGTTATCAGCCAAGTTATGGAAGTACCCGCTGTATTGTTTCGGAAAAATTATATAATTGTGATTGAATGGGAATGTGGGTTTCTTGTAACGAAATAAAGGATTTGAATCAAACCACTTTAGTAGATAGGGTATATTGATGTTTGTAACGCACAATAATATTGGTCCTTAAAGTATACCAATCGGGTCAGACTATTTTCCGAGTCGATTTAGCTATGTCCGTCCAAACTACAGGTCTCAATTTTGAAGAAAATTCATTGAAATTTGCTACATGATATTCTATTTTCTAAGGGATTGAAAGTGGTTAACATCGGTTCATTACTTCACCTAGCCCCCATACAACTGAAACCCCGAATAGGACTTTTAAGATCATAATTATGTTTAATAAACTCTAATCACGAAAAAAGCTGCAAAACCAAGTTCCATACTAGCCTTGATGACCCTCTTGAACTTTATAATTATAGGGACTCTTTTGACCCTAGCCCATAATAAAAGCCCCCTTCAAAATTTTACTTAAATATCCACAGTTTTATTAAACAATAAATAGCTTAATTACAATTCAAGTTAAATGCTTTATTTTGAAAACTAAATCACATTTTATTCATCTTCTATTATCCCAGGGACAATGCCTATATCTGAGGCAAGGTACAATTCAAGTTAAATGCTTTATTATGAAAACTAAATCACATTTTATTCATCTTCTATTGTCCCAGGGACGATGCCTATTGAAAATGGTTAAGATCGGTCCATTCCAACTGAAACCTTGAAGAGGGCTTGTAAACCTTGTAATAAAACAACAAATCGAAAATTTAGTGATAATTCAATGAAATTTGGCACATGATCTTGTAATCAAGCTACAAATTGCAATTTTTGGTGATAATTCAATGAAATTTAGCACATGCTCTTCTATGATACCTATTGGTTAATATATGTCTATTATTTCACCTAGCCACCCGACTAGGTTAGGTTGATTGGATCATGTATACTACATCAAATACGAAGAAATTGCAGAAAATATTTTTTTGGGTCAGGTTTTTGAATTATCTGTAATTCACGAGTATTTTTAAAAAAATTTTGTTTGTGTGTTTTTTTAGGGAACCGCCAAGATTTACATTCCATATCGGAAGCTTTGAAAAAAACCTTAGAAAAGAAAGCAAATGCTGTACAAAATATAGAGAGAATTCGTCAATCTATTAGGGAAAATACTATTATAGATCAAGCAATAGAAATAGTTCTGGCAATTTTACATTAGCCAGAGCTCTCTTAGATTCTGGTTCTCAGCCAAACTGGATAACTGAGGTGGATCGAATTTGAATGCCATTGGGGAAACGAATTCATATTCAAAATCTTATGTTCAATTAACTGTCACATCGAGGATTAACTCTACTCAATTTACTTCAAAGTTTTTGGTATTAAGTTCTATAACTAATTTACAGCCTAATCATTCAATTAGTAGAACTAGCTTAAAAATTCCTATAAATTAGCAGGTCCTTGCTTTCGCATACCCAAAAAGATTGACCCACCATCAAAACAGATGGGGGGTATATTGATTTTGTCATTCCGTTTATAACACATTGAAAATAACTGACCCTACCCCCCATATAACGTCCCCTTCAGAAAATTACATTAACGCTCATTACTCGCTTAAAAATACAAGTATAGCGATGAAATTTGACATAAGTAAGTTTCTTATTAGCCAAAACCTATCTATGAAATTTTATGTGGATCGGTACATAATTGACCCTACCCCCCATATAAGGTCCCCTTCAAAAAATGACTTTAACGCTCATTACTGGCTTAAAAAAACGAATATAGCGATGAAATTTGATATAAGGAAGTATCTTACCAGCCAAAAAATCTTTATGAAATTTTATGTGGATCGGTCCATAATTGACCCTACCCCTCATATAAAGACCCTCCATAAAATTGCTAAAACGCTGATTACTGGCTTAAAAATACGACTAAAGCGATGAAATTTAACAGAAGTAAGTTTTATACTAGCCTAAATCTCTTTACCAAATTTCCCAGAAATAAGTTTTATACTAGGCAATATCTCTCTACCAAATTTTATGTGGATCGGTCCATAGTTGATCCTACCCCCTATAATAAGTCCCCCCATAAAATTTCTTTGCTCATTACTGGCTTAAAAATCGGATTATAGCACTGAAATTACAGTAAGATTTATACAACTCAAAATTTACCAAATTTTATGTGGATCGGTTCACAATTGACCCCTCCCCCCATATAAGGCCTTCAGAAAACGACTTTAACTTTAATTAATGACTTTAACGTTAATAGCGAAATTGACCCTACCCCCCATATAAGGTCCCCTTTAAAAAATTACATTAACACTCATAACTGGCCCAAAAATGCGAGTATAGCGATGAAGTTCGGTATAAGTAAGTTTTTTTACAAACCAAAACCTTCTAAAAAATTTATTTAAGGATCGGCCCATAAAAGACCCCACCCCTATACAAGGTCCCCCTTTTTAAAATGACTTAACACCCACTACTAGTCTAAAAATTCGAGTGTAGCGATGATATTAGGTATACGTAAGTTTTTTACGAGCCAAAACCTCTCTACCAATTTTTCTTAGGAACGGCCCATAAATGACCCTACCCCCCATATAAGGTCCCCTTGAGAAAATGACTTTTACACACTTACTGGCCCAAAAATGTGAGTATAGCGATGATATTTGGTATAAGTACGAACCAAACCCTTTTAACCAATTTTTTTTAGATTCGGTCCAAAAATGACCCTACCCCAATATAAGGTCCCCTTCCGGAAATGACTTTACACTCATTACTGGCCTAAAAATGCAAATATAGCAATGAAATTTGGTATAAGTAAGTCAGTTACGAATTAAAACCTCACAACATTATATGCCTGACTTTTTATAACTCGGCTCCTTTCCCAAAATCTGAAATTGTGGCTATACAATATTAAAGATCATTTAATTATATGAAATATAGGCCTTTGAATTGCTCACTTTCATGCATTAACAGCATAAATTCAGTTTTTCATCAATAAAAATAGTATATGGAAATTAAGGCAAAATTCAATATAAATGATCATAGTTTTATAAATTTTAAATTTTTACCTGACTACATTATTATTACACTAAAAGCTAAACAACGCTAAACGAAATAAAAAATAAAATACACAAGGCATCTAAACCAACAGACATCTAAACATACATAACGAAAAACACAGAAAAACAAAATAAACAACGCAATAAAACGAACCTACATCCAAATATACCAACAGAATTCACAAAAACAAAACAAAATACACAACTCAATGACGCTACAGGATCTAAACATACAAAAGAAAATACACAGCGGAATAAAACCAAATACATCTACACACACGTGTACATCTTTTTCCAATATACAGTGTTGTTCAAGGCGAATTCATATAAGGTGGTGTTATTTAATTAAATTTCTCCGTTAAACGGAGAAAAACTTCGTTAACGTAATAAAATAAAATTATCACATTTTATAAAAATTAGTTTTAACATTTTTTTTAATATTGTTAAAAAATAAACATACAAATAGTTTTATGGAAAAATTTTCAAGACATCGTAGCGGTGTACGACTACAAAACATGCCTTAACAAAACGTCATCCTATACAGTAGATTTTAGTTTCTACTACTCATAACATTCACGATTATGTTGCCCATTACAACAACACTGTATGTAAAAAATTTTGGGCTTATTTTAATCATAGTACATAACATTTAAACAGATATCAATATTTTTGAGTTATAGTATGGTGGCATTCAGCCTAGAGGCCACTGGTTATAAAAGGAATGATTCTACTATATTGAATGGCGTTTCTTCGAGGCTTGCTTTGGAGTTATAAACTTAAACAATATATTAAAAACTTAAAATGTATAACAGCTGATATCTAAAACAATATATAGAAGTCAAGTTTCCCCAAAAATTTTTGACCCTAGTATTATAAAAATGGACTTGAGTTCCAGTAAATTAAATTAGCGATAGAAGAATGATTCCAATAATATATCTTGGAACGTTTAAATACAGATAATTGTAATAATATTTTTAGATGCCCCAAGGGGTATATTAAATCCCAATAACAAATTTTGGTTTTATCTTTGAGAAAAAGGAGAAAAAAACACAAATATTGTCAAAAACCGCCATTTTAATGATATTACATAAAAAGATGGTGCAAATACCCCAAAATTGTGGACCAAATGATCCAAAATTATATCGATTCGGTTGATAGTTACCCCTTAAAACAATTTTTAGCAAAAAACCATTCGATTCTAAGTTTTGGGTTTCGTATAATATAGTCAAATATGAAATAGAGAAAATTCGAATACTTTTGTGAGGTAATTTTATGGACTTTTTTAAATAAAGCTAAATTAATTTAAGTAAATGTGAATTTTTAAAGTTTTAAAAAGCGTAATATCAAAGCTAAGGACTGTCTAGTGAATTTAACAGATTTATTTATTAATTTTACATACAAAATATGTTATTAAATTTGATTTCTTTTCATATATTATAAATTCGAATACTTATGAGATATACTGTAGATATAAACGTTTTCAATTATTTTCTAAATAAAATTTGGTTATATCTTGCATACATTTTTCACATTTTATAATTTCTCAAGTCCAACATGAAATGTTAAATTTTAGACCATAAGTCATTTCCTATAGTAAATAATATTTAAGTCTGACATAAAAATATTGTAACCTCATAGTTGTCATGTCATGTTTTCATCGGCACATATATGATCTGCTTGCGTACATTTCATGTTCGTAATACTGCTTGCATGGCTTCAATATTGTTGACTTCGAATAATTTGTGTAGGAAAATATTTTAATATTATAGGCAAACCATATGAAATATATGTGGGTGTTATAAATACCCACATGTTAGCGAGTTGCTGCGTAGTATATTTGTTCAATTAACAATCGATGTTGTAGCGTTGCAACGTTGTATGCGTTGTATGTCAGCAGCTGCTACAATAGTCATATTTGTCTATAAGCTGTAATATGCAATAGCTTGTATGGGTAAATATTTTTAGCAAAAATACTAAAAATATTTTGAACAGAATCTAAATATGCATATTTTTAAATAAAGTAAATGCATATTTATTGCAAAGTCAAAAAAAAAATATAAAAGCATTTTATTTGGGAAACCACAAATGTGCTCTAAAAAAGAGTTTTAAGCGCTTAAAATATGCAGTAAAAACTCGAAATATGCTTTTAGAATGTTAAAAATAAGCTCTAATAATATATTTTCTGTTTATTATACCCTACACCACTTTAGTGGGGAGGGTATATTGGGTTTGTGCTGATGTTTGTAACATACAAAAATATTCGTCCTATACCCACCTTAAAGTATACCAATCGGCTTAGAATCATTTTCTGAGTCGATTAAGCTATGTCCGTCCGTCCGTCCGTCCGTCTGGCTGGCTGTCCATGTAAACCTTGTGCGCAAGGTACAGGTCGCAATTTTCAAGATAATTGGATGAAATTTGAAACACACGCTTCTTTTGGCCCAAGGACGAAGCCTTTTGAAAATGGTTAAAATCGGTCCATTATTTCGACTAGCCCCCATACAACCGTACCCCCCAAATAGGGCCTTTTGGCTTATAATTAACTTAAATGATCTATTATGTTAACAAAAGTCGACGAAACTTAGTTTTATAGAACTTTAAATGTCACTACCGATTTTTGTAATGATCGGGCTTCATTTGACCCTATCCCCCATACAAACTCCCCTTCAGAAAATGACTTAAAGGTCAAAATTCACTTACAAACACTAATAACACATTTAAATTCTATATAAATAATATTGAAGAAGACTTAACTCCCCCTACCAACATTTTTAAGGATAGGGCCATATTTTGCCCTACTCCCCTTTGGGCCCTCTTAAAAAAATCTCTTTTTTTGCCAAAAAAGTAAAAATATTCCGAAATAAAGTTAAAAAACAAACCAAATGCTTTATTTTTTTAAATAATCCCCATTTTTAACATACATACTGACTGGTGTAGGGTATCATATGGTCGGCTACGCCCGACTATACATTCGTATTTGTTTTTTTTTAATATTGAAAAGCTCAACAAGACTGAAATGTAATAAAATATTCAATATTAAATGTCATTTTTCATGCTACAACATTGATTCATCTCATAATTTAAAGAAATACTTTAATAGTATTTCGTTTTATGTCCAAACAACCAATAAATAACATAAAATCATTTGATACCCCAAAAAACAAATTTCAAACGACAAAGTTTGACACATTTCTTTCACTTATATTCAAAGCTTGTAACATTTTAAGCGATGTTGTGGACTTTCGTTGAGAAACTTTTTCTTAATTCTCTTTTGAAGTTTCCTTAATGTCTACACATAAAAACATTTGTTTCAGAAACTACGTGTAAATTGCATTGATTTGTTGTTGTACGAATGGGAAGAATAACAAAACAAGTTTCCGAGAACGGGAAACTCCATACCGCGAGAGGGATGAATGATATTCTATCACTTTCTCTCTCACGCAAAATTAAAAGTTTCCCAAGAAATTATTTTTTTTAATTTAAAATTTGACAAAAAAAATATAGTATACAAATATGAAAAACTAGAGCAAAAAACATCAAAATATGCACTTAAAAGTAAAATATGCTCTAAAAACTCAAAAATATGCTTTAAATAAGCTACAAAAGTCAAATCATGCTAAATTTTGCTCTTATGGGTAAAATATGCAAAAATGTGCGCTAGAAAATCCATGCCAAAATTCTTAAATTGTTCTAAAACGTGTCTGAAAAAACATCAAAATATGTACAAAACAAGGTAAAAAATACTTGCTACTTTTAGACTAAAAAATATTAGTTTTGTGCTACATTAACATTATTTCTAAATTTCAGTTTCCCATATATGCATTTTTTTGGAGATGTGAGTACAATGACTTCTCATATATTGGTTTTTTGCTCTTTAACTTATACAAATGAAAACGTAGTAGTATATGTCTGCCGATCCTGGTACTAAAAAGTAAAATATGCTCTAAAAACTCAAAAAAAATGCCTTGAATATGCTACAAAAGTCAAATCATGCTAAATTAGGCTCTTATAGGTAAAATATGCAAAAATATGCTGTAACAAATCGATGCCAAAAAACAGTTAGTTTAAAAGTATGTACATATATACATCAAATCCGAAGACATACACCTAGGCCTCTATCGGACCTGTTGTGCGCTTCTCAACCAGTGCCTCAGGTGGGAATCGAACCAACCACCTCCGGTCTACCTACTGGAGTCCAATACAAAAATGCATTTTTATATTTTGGTTTCTCTGATTATTAATTTTATTCAGAGACTGAAAATAACTGGGCCTCATAAGTAAAGTGATTGAATTGTGATTTATTTTTGTTTTTTTTAATAAATCACTCAGAATAGATGTGTGTATGTGTGTCTTAATCGAGTATTTACATTTGCTATTTATTAAATCATAAGCAGACCTTTTCAAAAGATGTTTACTAAATAAAAATCAATTGTAGAGATTTATTTTGTTCTTACTAAATCAACAAAAAATAATGAAGAATTGAAAGAACTGAGAGCTCGGAAAAAAGCAGAATCCAAGAAGAATTTAAAGTTCAGATGGGATTAAACATCGACAAACCACTTCCAAGTTGCGGTAGTACAAATGACCGTAATACGGCGAGAAGGTTTTTTCATGATTTTGAAATTACTTCAAAAATTACTGGAATCGACAAGAAGTTTAATCCGGGGGTTCTGTATTTAGGTCCAAGCCAAGAAATTGGGCTACTTCAATGGGGTTAGTCCATAAATCCATTGGGCTAAGTGAAGTAGGGTGGGCTGGACAGTTGAATATGTGGTGGGTATCATGGGGACCCTGTCCACAAGATGGGCATATATTGGGGACGGCACGGTCTATGCGGGACCAGTAGGCGTTGAGCCTGTTGCTCCATCCCGATCTCAGTTGTGCCAGAGCAACTCTTGTTTTTCGCGGCAGGTTCTTCTCTATTTCTGCTATGGGCGGTGGGCGACCTCCAAGAACGACATTCATGCGGGAACCTGAAACCGCGGTATTGATGGCGTCTCTATGAATGTCGTTCAAAGCTAAAATAAAATTTTCTTTAAGAACATATAACAGTTTTATAGTTATTTTAAAAGTTATCTTTACGCAGAACGCTTTGGCGTAAAAAACTTGTCCTATTATTCCTTCCGAATATGACCTATTTTTTATCAAAACTTCAACTTTGGGCGACATGTTCTAAAATCCCAAAGCTGTTTTATATTTACTCCAAAAGTATTTTCCCAGCCCTGAAAGAAATGTGGACCCTATGGGCAAAAATGTAAAAACACCATTTTTGGAATTTTCATTCCTATTTTTGGGAATTTCGGGATGCCCTTTGACCTTTTCAATTTTGCATTTTCTTATTTGAAATGACAATTTTAACAAGTTTTGTTCATAAATAAAGATTTTGTCTTATATTACATATTTGTTTAATTTCTAAAGCTATGATTTATATCAAAATAGCAGATAGCTACAACTTAGTCCATATTTATCCCTTTTTTTAGTTAGATATGGAAATTCTCGATTCTTTACAAAAATTTTCAAGCCAATATCTCAATTACATTCAAAAATACGTTCATTTAAACCTATATCCTTTAATTTGATATTTTTCATATTTTAGTATTAAGTATGACAGAACATACATTTGGTGTTGAATAAAA
This sequence comes from Lucilia cuprina, assembly GCF_022045245.1. Taxonomy (NCBI): domain Eukaryota; kingdom Metazoa; phylum Arthropoda; class Insecta; order Diptera; family Calliphoridae; genus Lucilia; species Lucilia cuprina. Next base: position 48,298,515 of record NC_060950.1, on the reverse strand, counting down.
TATTTGGACAATTTTTAAAAAATTATTTAGTTAATTATTTTATTAAAGACTATAACATTGTATATACAATAAAATTTATTATAAATTATAATTTTATTATGAGCCACGCACAACAACACCTAAATAACATTCCCCGACAGCTGGTTCTACGTACCGGAATGACTCGAAATTTTTCGGCCAAGGGCTGTCAACCTCAGCAACAACTACACATTTTTACCAACGGAGCAACATCTTCCGGTATTGCTGCTCCGTATCCTATTGGTCCGTGTCGGAATCGAATTAAATCCCGGACCATGGTTCTGTACAGTTTGCCAGAACCGGTTGCACCATATGTCCACCCAATTAAGGTGCAACACTTGTTTGGGCTGGTGTCACCTCAGAAACTGCTCTGGACTAAATCATCATCGGGAGTGGTCGGAGACTTTTGTCGCCCCATGCTGCCAACAACAGCGACGAAATTCATTGGCAGCATCGACATCGTCATCGTCGTCATCTTACGCCACAACTCCACCCTCCCCACCGCAATCACAACAACCGCAGCAAAGACAACATCTTCAGCAGCAACAACAACCCTCGCCGCTGACTCCATCGATTGCGGTCCAGAGACCTGGGGTGATATCCATATTGCAGTTTAACTGCAATGGCCTCCAGAGTAAATTACCCGAGATAACCAGATTTATGCAGCAAAACAACATCGTGGTCGCTGCGGTCCAGGAGACAAAACTGACGAGTAATTCCAGTCTGCACAGTTGTAACGGTTACAACGTTCTCCGAAAAGACCGCACCAGAAGCAACGGTGGGGGCATTGCATTTATAATTCATAACACAGTGCAGTATAGAGCTCTTTCCCTTGATCTCAACGCTAGGGACCAATACCTTGAAGTCCAAGGTATTGCAGTCAGATCGGGGGAAACCGACCTAGAGCTCTATAATGTCTACATTCCGCCAGTAGCCAGTTGTCCATCAGGGACTTTAACGCGCATCATCAGCTCTGGCACTCTAGTCTAGGGGAAGACCAGAGAGGCGCGTCACTGGCGGAACAAATTGATGAATCCACCTTCTGCACAATAAATTATGATGACCCACACGGATTATGGGTAACTGCACCAGCTCTCCAGACATCACAATAGCGAGCTCTGGTCTGATAAACTACGCAACGTGGAGAGCAGTAGTTTCTCTAGCCTCAGACTACTTACCCATAATCATTTGTCTGGATCGACCCAATGACTTTATCGTCTCTGAACGCCGTCTCTACATAAACCAAAAGAAAGCAGACATCACAATAGCGAGCTCTGGTCTGATAAACTACGCAACGTGGAGAGCAGTTGTTTCTCTAGCCTCAGACTACTTACCCATAATCATTTGTCTGGATCGACCCAATGACTTTATCGTCTCTGAACGCCGTCTCTACATAAACCAAAAGAAAGCAGACTGGCCCGGCTTCAGAGAATTCACTGATCGCATCTTCAATGATCTTCCAGCTCCTAGCAACGTACACCAAGCAGAGAGCAAGTTCCGCGAAACCATCATCGCAGCAGTAGCCCGCTTTATTCCTGCTGGTCGACTATCCTTAGTGCGACCGCACTTCCCAGCAGAGGCAGCGAGACTAGCAGATGAGCGCGATGACCTCCGAATTATCAACCCCGACGACCCACGTATTGTCCAGCTGAATCATGATATCAGCAGGTTGGTAAATGAGGACAAGCGGAATAAATGGTTAGATCATTTGAAGAACTGCAACTTGAGCTCAGGTGTTAGTAAGTTGTGGTCTACGGTTCGGTCTCTCTCCAACCCGACGAAGACGGATGACAGGGTCGCGATTAAGTTTGCAGATACCACAATTTCCGACCCTGAACGGTGCTCGCGTGCGTTTTGCTGACTTTTTATTGAGCACCCAGAGAGAGATAAGGCGAAACGAAGTGTTGTTCGCAAACTTCACAACCTTCCAGTCTCGAACATTCCACAACCTTTCACCCCGTCTGAAGTGGCAGTGGCCATCAACGCAGCCAAACCATCTAAGGCGATTGGCCCCGACGGCATATCCATGCTGATGCTGAAACACCTTGGCGAATGGGGAGTCGAGTACTTGACAATGGTTTTTAACCTGTCAATGAGCAGCCTGATAATACCCGATGCCTGGAAAAAGGGTAGAGTCATCCCGATACTGAAACCAGGGAAGAACGCGACAGAGGGTCAATCCTACAGGCCGATTTCTCTCATGTCACCAGTCGCGAAGACTCTTGAGGCGCTCCTCCTCCCCCTGCTGTCCTGCCATCTTACAGCAGCTCGCCACCAGCATGGATTCCGTAAGATGCACAGCACCACCTCAGCATTAACCGCCATAACCACTCAGATCTCACAAGGCTTAAACCAGCAGAGGCCTTGTGAAAGGACAATCCTAGTGGCGCTAGATTTATCGAAAGCCTTCGATACAGTCAGCCATGCAACACTCTTCCAGGACATCCTGCAGTCCACCATGCCCAACAACTTGAAGAGATGGATTGTAAATTATCTGAGTGGCCGTCAGTCGTTCGTTGAGTTTAGAGACAAACGTTCCAAAACCCGTAGAGTTAAACAGGGAGTACCACAGGGCGGTGTCTTATCCCCCTATTGTTTAATTTCTACATCTCTAAACTCCCCACACCTCCACAAGGTGTGGAAGTGATATCATATGCGGACGACTGTACCATTATGGCGACGGGCCAAAACGTTGATGAGCTATGCGATCGAGTGAATGGTTATCTCGGAGAAATACACAACTTCTTCACTGGACGTAACCTGAAACTATCACCAGCGAAATCTTCAGCTACACTTTTCACCACCTGGACGAAGGAGGTAAACTTGAATTTAGGCGTTGTAGTCGATGGAAACCAAATTCCGACTGTGAACCATCCAAAGATTTTGGGGGTCACCTTTGACAGCCTGTTTACTTCCTCAGCTCATGCCACTGCAATTACGCACAAATTGCGAAGTAGAAACAAGGTCCTCAAAGCGCTAGCCGGCAGCACCTGGGGAATGGACAAAGAAACCTTGTTGGCTACCTATAAAACTATTGGCCGGTCAGTGGTCAATTATGCTGCTCCAGTGTGGTCTCCATCGCTGAGTGATACCCAGTGGAGAAATATTCAAAGCTGCCAAAATGCCGCCCTAAGGACTGTAACGAGCAAATAACCTCAGAACACCATCTACATGAGGAAACGAAGGTTCTCCCAGTCAAGGAACATAATGTCATGCTGACTAAACAGTTCCTCCTGGGATGTCACCGGAGGAGTCATCCCAACTTTAACATCACACAGTTGGATGCTCCCCCGAGGAATGTCAGGAAGGACCTTCGTGTATACGAAGAGAGCATACGTAGTTATGTTCAGGATCCCTTAGATCGGACTTCGTATACAGCAGCTTTGAGCGACATTCATAGAGACGCCATCAATACCGCGGTTTCAGGTTACCGCATGAATGTCGTTCTTGGAGGTCGCCCACCGCCCATAGCAGAAATAGAGAAGAACCTGCCGCGGAAAACAAGAGTTGCTCTGGCACAACTGAGATCGGGATGGAGCAACAGGCTCAACGCCTACTGGTCCCGCATAGACCGTGCCGTCCCCAATATATGCCCATCTTGTGGACAGGGTCCCCATGATACCCACCACATATTCAACTGTCCAGCCCACCCTACTTCCCTTAGCCCAATGGATTTATGGACTAACCCCATTGAAGTAGCCCAATTTCTTGGCTTGGACCTAAATACAGAACCCCCGGATTAAACTCCTTGTCGATTCCAGTAATTTTTGAAGTAAATTTCAAAATCATGAAAAAACCTTCTCGCCGTATTACGGTCATTTGTACTACCGCAACTTGGAAGTGGTTTGTCGATGTTTAATCCCATCTGAACTTTAAATTCTTCTTGGATTCTGCTTTTTTCCGCAGCTCTCAGTTCTTTCAATTCTTCATTATTTTTTGTAGATTTAGTAAGAACAAAATAAATCTCTACAATTGATTTTTATTTAGTAAACATCTTTTGAAAAGGTCTGCTTATGATTTAATAAATAGCAAATGTAAATACTCGATTAAGACACACATACACACATCTATTCTGAGTGATTTATTAAAAAAACAATAATAAATCCTTAGGGCGGCATTTTGGCAGCTTTGAATATTTCTCCACTGGGTATCACTCAGCGATGGAGACCACACTGGAGCAGCATAATTGACCACTGACCGGCCAATAGTTTTATAGGTAGCCAACAAGGTTTCTTTGTCCATTCCCCAGGTGCTGCCGGCTAGCGCTTTGAGGACCTTGTTTCTACTTCGCAATTTGTGCGTAATTGCAGTGGCATGAGCTGAAGAAGTAAACAGGCTGTCAAAGGTGACCCCCAAAATCTTTGGATGGTTCACAGTCGGAATTTGGTTTCCATCGACTACGACGCCTAAATTCAAGTTTACCTCCTTCGTCCAGGTGGTGAAAAGTGTAGCTGAAGATTTCGCTGGTGATAGTTTCAGGTTACGTCCAGTGAAGAAGTTGTGTATTTCTCCGAGATAACCATTCACTCGATCGCATAGCTAATCAACGTTTTGGCCCGTCGCCATAATGGTACAGTCGTCCGCATATGATATCACTTCCACACCTTGTGGAGGTGTGGGGAGTTTAGAGAGGTAGAAATTAAACAATAGGGGGGATAAGACACCGCCCTGTGGTACTCCCTGTTTAACTCTACGGGTTTTGGGACGTTTGTCTCTAAACTCAACGAACGACTGACGGCCACTCAGATAATTTACAATCCATCTCTTCAAGTTGTTGGGCATGGTGGACTGCAGGATGTCCTGGAAGAGTGTGGCATGGCTGACTGTATCGAAGGCTTTCGATAAATCTAGCGCCACTAGGATTGTCCTTTCACAAGGCCTCTGCTGGTTTAAGCCTTGTGAGATCTGAGTGGTTATGGCGGTTAATGCTGAGGTGGTGCTGTGCATCTTACGGAATCCATGCTGGTGGCGAGCTGCTGTAAGATGGCAGGACAGCAGGGGGAGGAGGAGCGCCTCAAGAGTCTTCGCGACTGGTGACAGGAGGGAAATCGGCCTGTAGGATTGACCCTCTGTCGCGTTCTTCCCTGGTTTCAGTATCGGGATGACTCTACCCTTTTTCCAGGCATCGGGTATTATCAGGCTGCTCATTGACAGGTTAAAAACCATTGTCAAGTACTCGACTCCCCGTTCGCCAAGGTGTTTCAGCATCAGCATGGATATGCCGTCGGGGCCAATCGCCTTAGATGGTTTGGCTGCGTTGATGGCCACTGCCACTTCAGACGGGGTGAAAGGTTGTGGAATGTTCGAGACTGGAAGGTTGTGAAGTTTGCGAACAACACTTCGTTTCGCCTTATCTCTCTCTAGGTGCTCAATAAAAGTCGGCAAAATGCACGCGAGCACCGTTCAGGGTCGGAAATTGTGGTATCTGCAAACTTAATCGCGACCCTGTCATCCTTCTTCGTCGGGTTGGAGAGAGACCGAACCGTAGACCACAACTTACTAACACCTGAGCTCAAGTTGCAGTTCTTCAAATGATCTAACCATTTATTCCGCTTGTCCTCATTTACCAACCTGCTGATATCATTTCCTACGTGGGTCGTCGGGGTTGATAATTCGAAGGTCATCGCGCTCATCTGCTAGTCTCGCTGCCTCTGCTGGGAAGTGCGATTTGATTTAGTTCCAGTTTCAGAGGTGACACCAGCCCAAACAAGTGTTGCACCTTAATTGGGTGGACATATGGTGCAACCGGTTCTGGCAAACTGTACAGAACCATGGTCCGGGATTTAATTCGATTCCGGCACGGACCAATAGGATACGGAGCAGCAATGCCGGAAGATGTTGCTCCGTTGGTAAAAATGTGTAGTTGTTGCTGAGGTTGACAGCCCTTGGCCGAAAAATTTCGGGTCATTCCGGTACGTAGAACCGGCTGTCGGGGAATGTTATTTAGGTGTTGTTGTGCGTGGCTCATAATAAAATTATAATTTATAATAAATTTTATTGTATATACAATGTTATAGTCTTTAATAAAATAATTAACTTAATATTTTTTTAAAAATTGTTTAAATATTTTATTCAACACCAAATGTATGTTCTGTCATACTTAATACTAAAATATGAAAAATATCAAATTAAAGGATATAGGTTTAAATGAACGTATTTTTGAATGTAATTGAGATATTGGCTTGAAAATTTTTGTAAAGAATCGAGAATTTCCATATCTAACTAAAAAAAGGGATAAATATGGACTAAGATGTAGCTATCTGCTATTTTGATATAAATCATAGCTTTAGAAATTAAACAAATATGTAATATAAGACAAAATCTTTATTTATGAACAAAACTTGTTAAATTTGTCATTTCAAATAAGAAAATGCAAAATTGAAAAGGTCAAAGGGCATCCCGCAATTCCCAAAAATAGGAATGAAAATTCCAAAAATGGTGTTTTTACATTTTTGCCCATAGGGTCCACATTTCTTTCAGGGCTGGGAAAATACTTTTGAAGTTGAAGTTTTGATAAAAAATAGGTCATATTCGGAAGGAATAATCGGACGTTTTTTACGCCAAAGCGTTCTGCGTAAAGATAACTTTTAAAATAACTATAAAATTGTTATATGTTCTTAAAGAAAATTTTATTTTATTAATAAAAGAGTTAAGACACATTTTTGGCAAAAAACTGCAAAAATCTAAAATTTTTTTAATTTGTAAATTAAAAAACGCATATTTTTGGATCTGTAAATGATATTGATCTGAAATTTTTTGTATATTATTGGAAGTTTTGTTGTCTAACTAACAAGATTGAGTCCATTTGGCCCGGTATTAAAAAAAAAGGCGGATCAAGGTATGGTAAATTTTGTATCACTAAATTTTTAAATGCCTATAACTCGGATATTATAAGAGATCTTCAAGTTCTCGTAGAGCGCTTTCAGGAAATATTAAAATCTTTGTATTTGGATGAAAAACAAAAAAATGGCACGAGTTTAAAAATTTTACATAAGCCGCCTTCCCTGGGGCATCTGCGGGGTTCATCTTCAAAACTCCTTGGCTACGCTCACGCCAAATTTTATACCGATCGGATCAGCCGTTTAGAAATGCCAGATTTATTTCCAAAAAAAATTTGGATTCTGCCCCACTGTGCAATGTGTGATAGTTAGTGCCATCTGAAATGTGCAAATGTCAATAAAGATGAAATGAAACTAATTAAGAACAACAATAAACTTGGATTCTTTTCAAGATAATAACGATGTATCTTCTATAAACAATAAATATGAAATAATAGCTCTACGTAAGAAAGTTAAATCTTTGTTTGAGGAAATAAATAAAAATTTTAAAAACATGGTGGAACAAATTAATGCTACATTTTCACTAAAGATATCAGAACTCAGAAGTGAAATAGACTTAAAAAAAAAAAAACAATAAAGCTACAGAATCTAAAGTCGCACAACTTAAAATTGATAATAATGTTCTCCACAAAAGATTAAATAGATGTGATATTATTGCCACAGGTATGTCTCATTCTAATAATATTATGGAGACAACAAAAGGCCTTGGAGAGTTGGATTATGATATCCAACAATGTTGCTTTATTAACAAAAAAGGAAAGATTTTAATAAAGTTTAATTCAGAAAAGAAAAACGACTTGCTTAATGAGGTTCAGATATCGATTTTCAAGTTCAGTTTGTTAAGGAAACAGCAGGAAATTAAGTGGTTTGAAAACAAAAATCCATCAGCAAATTTTTCTAACATTCTAAATGTTAAAAATGGAATAACGTGTGCGTTGTTCTTAGTTATTAAAAAAACAAGTAGGAAAGTATAGTCGGGCATGGCCGACCATATGATACCCTACACCATGAGTATATTTTTACAATTTTTACTTTTATAAAATTTTTATTTTTTGTAAAGAAACTTTTATGTTGAATATTACCATAATTCCAAAATATTTAAGGCATTTATTGATAAAAAACTAAAATTTCTAAATGAGGCTTTATATAGGTCAAATATGGGCCGATCCTCGGTAAATTTGGGAAAAGGATATATTTCTAAATAACAGTTAGTTTTGTTGAGTTTCATTGCGATACAAATGGTTTCAAGTAAATTTTAGACGTTTAAGTCATTTTTTGAAGGGGGGTTTGTATGGGGGCTAGGGTCAAATATAGGCCGATCCTTACGAAAATCTGCAGTATCATTTACACTTATATAAAACTTATTTGTGCCAATTTTTAGAGAGATATTTGAATAATATTTGACGTAATTATAGCATAAAAAGTTCAAATCGGGAGGTACGGTTGTATGGGGGCTAGGTGAAATAATGGACCGATTTCAACCATTTTCAATTTTCATGCCAAAAAACATGCTTGGTCCAAATTTCATCAAATTATCTTGAAAATTGCGGCCTGTACCTTGCGCACAAGGTTTACATGGACAGCCAGCCAGCCGGACAGACGGACGGACGGACATGTCTTAATCGACTCAAAAAATGATTCTGAATCGATCGGTATACTTTAAGGTGGGTATTGGACCAATATTTTTGTATGTTACAAACATCAGCACAAACGTATAATACCCTCCCCACTATAGTGGTGTAGGGTATAATTAGGTATTAATTTCATACATTAATTTTATTTTTTTTTTGTTCGTTGTTCTTAGTTATTAAAAAAAATAAATATTAATTTCATACATTAATTTTTATGTTTTTTTGTTCGTAAAAAAATTACTAGAAAAAATAATTCCGATATAATGAATTTTTCGATTTAACGAATGGGTCTGACATTATATCATTCGTTATACCGGGAATTGCCTGTATTTGTGATATAAATTCTTAGGTCTATCTTAATGACAACCTTACGCCCATGGAACGCGTACTTTTGTCGTGAACTGCAGAGGACTAATAAAATATCAAAATTCCAACTACTAAATAATAACATTCCTAAAGTAAAAATTGTAATGCCTGATGGATAAAATTAATACTTTTCATTTTATGAGTGCTATGAGGGATTTAGGGAAGATGCATAACAAAATTAATTATAAATTGCCAATTAGATCTTATCTTTTTATTTTTTACTTAATTTAAATTTGTATCTTTCATTGCTTATAATTTTTAACATTGAATTGTCTTCATAACCTTATTTTTAAAATTAAATTTATAAACACTAACAAAAAACAATAAAACAAATAACCATAGAAAAATAAATAGAAGTGTTACTGAGAGTAAGAAATATTACTCTCTCACATGTACAGGTTCTGTGTGAATTTAATACAATTGTATGAGTATTTTTATTTTTGTTTACATAAAATAACAAAAATATGAAAGTACAAAATCTATCCGAATACATCATACCCTACCACATTGCGAGTAAGTAGCAATAAGTTATTTAGTATTTTTTAATGTAGAAGTTATATTCAAGAATGAATGTACTACTTATTATAACAATATATAGTCAAAATTTCGTATATATAAAATTTGTTGAGTCTAATTTTATAAATACCCTATTCTTGTATAGCATGTACCGCTTACAAAAAAGTTCAATAGGCTAATTTATGGACGGATTACATCATTACATCGACGCAGGTGTTACAAATTTTAAGACATAAACAAAATGCCGTTCCCATTAGTGTGGTGTATGGTGTATTTTGACTGCATTTGGGCTGCTTTGAAATTAACAATAATCGTTCATATCAAGCGTTAATTTTAGCATTCGCACAATTCCTTTGGCAAAATAGCCCCTGCTGCTGCAATAAACACTGCTAAAAGTTATGTTTTTCCTATAAAATTATTGAAAACATTTTCAGAAAAAAACAAATTTTTCAATCGTTTTTATTTTTTTAATATAATTTTTAAGTGTCAATATTGACTCAACCCAGCAAACACAAAGAGTTTATTTAAAATTAAGAATAATTTTTAACGAAGATGTTTCTTACATTGGTCAACTGATATTGAATAAAAATGGCTAATTCAAAACCTTATTTCATAAAATATCGAAATATAATGTCAAACAAAAATATAAAAACTCTTAAAACGAAAGAGTTTGTGTTTGTTGAGTTACATATTTTTCAACTAATACATTCTCACGACTTAGGTTTTTATCAGCAGACTTAGGTTTTGTCATTTTAAGTTTCAGTTCTATGTATACCTTTTCTATGCAAATAACATTCAATAGATATAGCTAGTTAAATATGTATATTTTTTAACTAAAGCAATTATATTATACACTTATAAAAAATAATGATTAAAACATTTTGTCAATTATTATTTTGATGAATATATACTTACTTTTATAATTTATATATTTTAAAATTATACTTTTGAATAATATATTTGCATGCTAACATTATAACTACGTTTATATATATTTAAATTTATTATTATACATTTTATCCTTTTAAATGAATTCTGGAAATAACTTAGGTTATATCACAAATAACAATGATTATATTTTAAGACATTTCTTTAATAGAAGACAATATCAAACCAACACCACGCTCCTCTAAATTTGAAAAGTTCATGAATATGTTAGATGGCAACATTCTCGACATTGTGGGTGTTACTGAGACGTGGCTGGAGTCATGGGTTAGCAGAGCTGTTCAAGTAATTACAATTCTTTGGTATTGTAATTAAAGTTTTGTCAATAATACTTACTTGTAATGGCAATTGAAGTTTTGCCAATTGCAAATACTTGTAATTGTAAATTTCGTTCCTTATAATTACATGTAATTTGCAATTAGGAACACCTTAATGACAATTATAAGTAATTTTAATTTAAAACTTCAATTAAAATTACAAATAATTGTCAATGGCAAAACTTCAATTACAATTACAAGTAATTGTAATTGGAAAAATTGCAATTACAATTACAAGTATTTGTAATAGGTTGTTATTCAATTACACATTAAAAGTAATTGTAATTGACCATGTAATAAATTACTTTGTGTAATCATTACCCAACATGCCTGTTAGTGACAAACTAAGAGCTAAGGTAGTACTTGAATTCTCAACTCCAAACTGTGTTGAATGTTTATTTTTGGATGTAATGGGTGACGACATTTTATTAGGTATTGTATATTTGCCAAAGAGTAATACAGTTGGAACTATGTAACCGGAATAATTTAAAATATATTCATAATATTTTGCCTACGCATTACAACTTGAGGGACAACACTGTTTCATTGATTGATGATGTGGGTTGTGAAATAGGCATGTGGGTAATTCAAACTTAACGGGTAATTATGTGTAGTTTAGGTGCTTTTTCGGAAATATTCAAATACTTGAGAAGTATTTTGCTGTAATCAGTCAAAAGATATATTTTAGAAAAATTAAATTAAAATGGGTAAAAAAGAGGGTTTCGTGTTTAAGAAATTTTAAACAGAAATAAATCTTTACTTAGAAGTTTTAATTGGTTATATCATTATTCCAAAAAATCTAAAAGGGACGAAATACGGAACGTGGTAATATTATTATTTTTTTAATGAAGCAACAAAAGTAATTTCTACTTATGTACATATATACTTAAAATTTTAAAAATTTTATAAATTAAAAATTTACAGATAAAATTAAAGAAATTTGTTGTGTAATCTTAAAATGATGTGAAGTTTCTAAATTTGTGTGAATTTTGAATTTATAAATATTAATATTTTTGACAAATTAAAATACAAAGGAAATATTTGTATTTTTGCTACATTTTTTGATGCAATTACGTCTGAGAATGGCTGAAACGAAATTTATGAAATTTGCACAACACACTTCAAGACTATCTTGGAAAGCATTAATAGGCATTTTTTGACACATAAATCAGAAATGGGAAAAATTTGTACACACTTTTTCTCTACGTCAATGAATATTATGTATTTTAAGGCCCCTTCACACGAGCACACAAGTAATATGATCTGTCAAAATTTTAATGAAACCTTACTACATTGAATAAAAACTGATGAAAATTTGGCTCTCTTCGTCGTATTATATCAGGTATGTATTTTTATGTAAACTCAAAAAAGTAAAAAAGCTGTTTCCATCTCACTTTGTTGTTGTTTTATACCAATCGTGTATACACAAAAAGTATAAATCATACGACATTTACTATATTTTTTTTTTGAAATACAGATGGAATTACATCTTACTTTTTCATTAGACTTAAGGTACGTAAAATGTGATCGTATAAAGGCTCCCTAAGGAAATATATTTTGGTTTTATCTTTCTCAATTTCAAAAGCATTGAAGAGTTTAATTCATGCTTTAAAGGAGAAAATGATTAAAAATCCGAAATCTTAAGTATTAAAATTTTTTATTGCTTTGTTGCTAATTTTTTTAAATGTAATTTTTTACCACTCAAGCCCAAAGAATTTTGCAAAGGAAGAAAATGTATTTTTCTAAGCGAAAAGGGGAAACATTGTACTCTTTTTATTAGTACTATTCAGAGTGGTAAATTTCCTCCCAAAAGAAGTTTAAGTCTATCTTTGCTAGATTTATAACCTGGCGAAAATTTTTCGGATTTAGAAATGTACGTTCTTCCTGGCCAACGTTTCCAAAAAAGTCCCGTTTCATCAGCGTTTAAAACTTGTTGTGCGGAATACCCACCTTCTTCAATAATTGCTTTTAATTCAAGTTTGAACTTTTCTGCAGCTGAAGTATCAGCACTATCACATGATTATTAAACATACACAGTCCTCATTAAATAAGATTCTTTAAGAGACAACTTTTTAATACTTTTTATCTCATAAATTGTACTTTTTTAATTTTCTAAAATATTCAACCTAGGAACATTAATTTTAACATACATGGTCTTGACTGAATAATATGTATTCTGTAAGTGGGAACTATTTGGTACTTTTCTATTCTTCAAATGGTACCCTTTAGATTCTTTATAATGGTTAACCGGAACACACGGTCCTCATTAAATGAAAATTTATTGAGAGAGATTTTTGTACTTTTTCGTTTTTCTGATGGTACTTTTTGATATTTTTACGATATTGAACATAGTTAGGGTAGCGAAGCACCCAGGGTATGCTAGTACAATTATAATGACATCAACACTTCCTTTATTATGGAAACCGTTAGAGTTGTGCCCATTAGAAAAACAGGGGAAATGGGCTGATGCTTTTCGGCCAATTAGCATTTTTTCTTACCTTTCTAAGGTATTTTAGCGGCTTGTTGCCAAACAAATAAATTTTTATCCAACGGAGAATAAATTACTTAGCGTTTGTCACTTTGGCTATCGTAAAGGAATTAGCACTACAACTCTTCTATCTTTAACGGGCAGAATAAGATATAATATCATCAACCAATCAGTTACTGTTCTTCTTGATACTATAAATCATAACAATTTAATTAACAAATTAAACTCTAAATTTCATTTTAGAAAGAATTTGTGCAGTTTATTACAATCATATTGGTAGAAGCCAATTTGTTTCCTGTGACAACAGATATTCTAGTATTTTCCTTGCAAAAGTGGAGTCCACAAGGATCAATTTTGGGTCCATTATTATTCATGATATAAATCATGATTTCATTAGAACTAGTAATTTACCTGTTTCGGATATTTATCTATATGCCTATGATATTAATATGGTTTTTTGCGATAGACATTTTATTCATATTGATATTGTAGACGATATGCGTTGTCTTGGTATTATCCTAGATAAAAAGAGTTATTACAATAAACATATTAATTTATTAAGCTCTAAAATAAATTTTGTGTTTTGAAAATTATATAGTTTAAATTACAATTTCCCCACATGGATTAAGATTACAATAGCACATACATTTCTTTTATCGTTATTAAATGGTTGTATTGAGGTATGTATATTCGGCTGCTAATAGAACAAATTTTGGGAATGTACGCAAAGAGTACGTGATCACATTTCTTCACACATTAGATTGTTTTTTGGATTCTCTTTTTCAACATATGTTCGTTTTAGATTACTTTATTTTATAAAATAATTTCAACAAAAACACCACCTAATTTATATGAAATGTTTACGTTTTCAAGATCTACTCGTTCACCTATAATTATTATTCCTAGAATCTATCTGTCGGTATTTGAACACTATTTCCTAGTCAGATATGGAATACACTTCCTACGCATGTAAAAACATTTCCTTATTAATATAATTTAATATTAATACTAAATTATAATAATATTTATAAAAACATAAACTCTACATATATAATCTATTAGTTGTAATACTTTTGCACATTTTATTGCACTTTTAACCATATATGGTTAAATAAATGAATATGTTAACAATAATTGTTGATACGAGAACGACAATCTCTTATGATAGTTTATATCACATAAGTGATATCGTACCTTATAATATCGGTTGGTTTATTGGGACAGTACAAAAAAAAAAAAAACAAATATTAAATAGTAAATTTTATAGTTAAAACAAGTAAGAGTGTTATACTCGGCCATGCCGAATCTTCTATACCCACCATCAAATTTTTTGCTGTAAAATTAAAGTATATTTTTTAAGGTCTTCTCATTTATTTGAAATATACTGAACTTTACTATTCGAAATTAATATAGACATCATAATGATTCTCAAAATAGGACCTTCAGAGATATTTGAGTTCCTATAAAACTGGTTTAAAATAAATTTTACAACTACACTGCTATTTTTAAGCCAGTTGTGAGCGCTAAAATAACTTTCTGATCAATTATGAACCGATCTTTATAAGATTTCAATTTCCTTTTTGTACTCACATTTTCCAGGCAGTTAGCGTTTACAAAATTTTTTTAAGCTTACCTTGTTTAGGGGTAAGGTCAATTATAAACCAATCCTCGTAATATTTGGCAGAGAGATTATGTCTTGTATGAATGTAGAATTTCATCGCTATACTTGTTTTTTAAGTCAGTAGAGCGTACAAAATTACTTGCTAGAGGGGACCTGAAAAATTTCTCAGTATTCAGTAAATTTTACTGATTACTGCAAAATATTGCAATAAATTTACTGGTTACTCCAAAAAACTACAGTATTTTACTGATTACTGAAAATGTGTTTACAGTATTCCGTACAATCTAATAATTTACTGAAAATTCTATATATTTTTGAATATAATACATATTTATCATTCCATGTAGCTATAGTGAGATTAATTTTAATTTCTGGGATTGTAAATCTTTTAAAAAGACAAAAACTTAGCTATGTATAAATTAATATAACAGGTCAAATATTTACGGCTGTTATGGAATCTGATTGCTTTCGGAATCAGATTTGAAACCGACCAAAAATTGATTTTGGTGTCATAGAAACCAATGTTATTGGTTTCATATTCGAATCAGAATTGTAATCCGAATTTGATGTCGTAGAATCCGATGTTATCGTTTTTTTTCTCAGAAATAATCCGATCAGCTGACTGCTTACAGATTTGAAGTTTTCTTTTGTTTTTTGTTTTGTTAGTTTGTGGAATGTTGTTGGAAAATGTAAGTTGTCAGAAATAATCCGATCAGCTGACTGCTTACAGATTTGAAGTTTTCTTTTGTTTTTTGTTTTGTTAGTTTGTGGAATGTTGTTGGAAAATGTAAGTTAAATAAATAAAAATTTAAAAATTTATAAATATTCAATTATTTTTGGCACAAATAGGGACAAACATAGAAATGCAACACAGAATGCATTATTTTTAGAGTTCTCGGAGAAGAACCCAGATATAGCAATAGGTTTCACAAAACGCGATAAAGTTTTAGTGGATTCTATTTGGCAGGAATTGACGGAATTGACGATTTACCGCGCTGGTCCGCCGAATAAGTGGGTGGAAAAAGGTAAACTATTTGTTTAAAGTTCATTAATTTGGCCACAATACAATTGATACAGGAGCAATAACTAATTGTGGACCGATAGCAAAAAATTTTACAGTTACATTACTGTGCATTAAATTTCGTGTGGTGACATAAAGCTACAACTAATTGTTGGCTGAACGAAAAAAAATACATCCAAACTTGGCCAAATATATATTATTTTAAATGTATTTTTTCGCATATATGCAGAATTTATACATTATTAAGATCGGTTCAGGATTTTGGGAGATATAAACGAAAAAAAATTACAAATTACATTAGTTAGGGCGCTTAGCATCTCCCATATGAATTAAATACAAAAGTTCGTTTAACTGAGAAACTATTAGAGCTAAAATCTTATAATTTTGCAGAAACCTTGGCATCCATTTAAATTTAATAGGGGGCATTACACCTCGCATATGAATTAAACCAGGCGCAGATCTACGTGGAAAAGGAAATTTAACCCCACCCAAAAAAATCCGAAAATTTTTCAGGGAAAAAAGAATAGAAGTAAAAAAACAAATATAAGTTATTTTCTTTAAAAATTATCAATATACGTCAAAATAAGGTGTGTGGTGAAGTCATATCCATAAAAAATCCAGCGATTTAGTTTTGTGCTGGAAAGGGTTAATGTCCATGTGAACATTTCGGAGAAAAATAGGCGAACTTTCATCGGGGGTATTGGGTCTTTTTATATGTATAAAATAAAAAAACGTTGTATAACTAAAAAACTATTGGATCCAAAATTCTCAAATTTTGCACAAAAATCTTTGCATGAATGTGAATATTTGGGTAATAAATGGGCGGACTAGCAATAAGGGACCTTAATAGTAAAGTTCAAATATTCAAAATTTGGACAAAGGTCTTTAACATCAATGTAAACATTTGGGGATCCTCTCATATTCATTAAATACATACTAGCATTAGATGGTGGGATACCTCCCATTTGAATTAAATACAAAAATTCGTATACATGGGAAACTATTAGAGCTAAAATCTTAAAATTGTGGGAGTTTTATTTATATTGCTTTTAATGTTGCAAAGCGCACTGGGTGTAGTTTATATTTATTAAAGATATTATATCATTGAATAACTTATATTTATTATAAAAAATCACTTAATATAGTTTTTCCTCAAAATTTTACCACAAAAAATACAAATTACATTTTAGTACCTTGAGCAAGTGGAAAAGAGACAGATGGTGAACTTACACTTTCATGTTGTAGCTATTTAGTATAGTCAATGTTGCGAAAATCATTGTTTTTGGAACGGTTTATAGTGATTATTTAATATAATTTTCATTAATTATTACTAACATTTAAAATTATAATTATATAATAAATAATTTTATAAATAAATTGAGTAATAAATTAATTAAATAATCTCTCGAATAATTACTAGACTATAAAATAGACTATAGACTAAATTAAAGCCTATAGACTAGACTACAGAATTGAAGAGACAATTTGAAGAGACATGGATTAGAGACTAGCGTATAGACTAGAAATTGCACTAAACTATAAACAAGACCAAACTAGATTATAGATTAGAATATAGACTAGCCTATAGACTAGACTATAGACAAGACTAGGCAAAATATAATTAAGACTAGATAATAGACTAGCCTATAGATAGATAATAGACTAGACTACAAACTAGACTATAGATGTAGTATATGTAGTATATGTTGTTACCAACCAATTAAGAAAATAAATTACAAACATAATAATTATCTTTAAATTACACAATTGCTTAAATTTCTATTAAATGTCACAACTATCAGAATCACTTTCTGAGTCGATTGTTGAAATCGGTCTTTTACTTCGCCTAGCCTCCATGTATTGTATTTTCTTTGTATCTTTCTTACAAAGTAAATTTTTAATAAGTATAATTATAAACCTTTTACACCTTTTATGTGTCAATTTAATTGAATTATTCTTTTTAATTACTTATTTTAAATCTTTAAGTATAAAGACATTTTCCACTGTATGATCGAGTGCCAAGGCAGGATCTGCAAAATTCAAATAATTTTACCAAATATTTTTGGGTTTGCTTATTATAAAGGTACGTTTTACCTATCGAATATTCGACAAAAAGGCGTTTCTTAAACCCATTTATTTAGTTCTCACTTCAGAACGCCATGATAATTTGTTTCGAAATAATTTGCTATTACATGATCAATAATGTAATATCAAAAAAATATTGCAAAAATAGTGGTTACGTATTTTTCGTCTTTACTTTATAAAATCTTTAAAATTAAGGATCAGAAATTTTACAATACAATACAAAACATGTCTCCATTTTTATATCCCAAGGTACAAATATAGTTATAAATTACAATAATAAAAATTTGTATTAGTACTTATACTTACTTGTCCAAATCTGGAGTTTTATATAAATTCATAGCAATGTCAATTAATACACCGTGATTATTAGTTTTATATAACAACTGAATAAAAATTTTAACACATTTAACCAGATGTGCTGAGAAGCTGCCGGGACGATCAATTTCGGATGATGGTATACGCCATATTCCATTAAATAAATTATTATTTTTTCTGTCGTAAAATAATCCATTTACAAGATTTCCCAAACTGGTTTTATATTGGCCAAGTAAGAGTTGTTCACTTTGTGCAAGATCGCAATATTCCATCGGCGAATTCATATAATGGTATACCAGACGATAAATAGATTTATAGTGTTCTGGAAATCGAGTAGCACACTCCTCTATATTTTGAACAACCATTCTATAAACAAGTTTCAATTCTTCTATATTAAGTGTACCGGATTTTATATGACTGTTACTCTCATTATCAGTTATGGATTCATCGGAATCAGATTCAGTTTCAACATTGGAAGTATCTGATGACATAACAGAAGATGTACCACTACTTGTGAGCACTGCTGAAGAAAACTCCTTTAAAATAAATAATATGTGATGTAACATTTTATATTTTATTTTATAGATTTATTATATTGTGTCAAAATTAAGATTAATTTTGGAAAAAAATGTTTTTAAAATATACAAATATGAAATGTTGAAAGAATGTTTAGTGTTGAAAATTGTTAATTTCAACATATAAACAAAAATTCAAACGATTTTAGCATAAAAACGATAAAGTGGTAACACTGAAATCAAAAACAATCAGCTGTTTACCAAAACAAAAAACTAACTATTAAAAATAGTTTATTTAATGGTTTGAAATGTGGAATAAGGAACATAAAAGAATTGAAATTCAAAGAAATTAATTTGGTTTATTTCGCATGTTTAATTAATTTAATATTTTTTGATTTTTTATCTTTTGACATTGTTAGGTGTATTTGTTTTTTTAATGTTTTTTTTTTTTCATTGAGAACATAAACTTATGACTTGCTGCAAAGATATGTTCACAATCACTGTTACTACACTTTACTACGTACAATATACAACTTAATTGTGAATTAAACCATCATAATGTGAACAAAAAAATATGCAAAAATATGCTCTTACAAATCGATGCCAAACTCTTAAATTGGTCTGAAACGTGTAAATATATTATCCATCAGTAAATACGACACACCACAAAAAACTGACTTAAATACCTGTATTTATTGATGTTTAACTGTAATTGGGGTATACTGTGTTGGGGCTGCAATCATGAATTTATGCTACCCATTATTAATACCAAAAAAGATTTGCCAATATAATGACCCATATTTATTTTAATTGGATTATTAGATATATATACATTGGACCGACTTACTCTGTATGGAAAGCAAAAACGTGTTTTTGTTATTCTTCTCAAAATTTACCTTGCTTTGTTTAATAATGATTCCCAAAATATTTTGATTTAGAGACGACGGTTTGTGAGATGGACCAAATTAAAAAAAAGGTATTTTTGAATTATTTTATTAAACTTTTGTTTTGAAACATAATATCCAATATGTGGTATCGTTTGGGGGTTTAAAAACGCGTTCAATAATGTATTAATTATAAATAACCGTCTGCTCATAATTGAATGGGGGTTTAAAAACGCGTCCAATGATGTATTAATTATAAATAACCGTCTGCTCATAATAGCACCACTAGAGTTGGCTTCAAAAAACCTTTCAAATGATACCACATATTGTATATTTTGTTTAAGAAATACTGTAAAATTTAAAAAATAATTAAAAATCCACTTTTTTGTAAGAAAATCAATATTAAGGGTTTTCATTTGGTAAGTTCATTCGAATTCGTGAAACTCCTATTTATATTTGGTTCAATTACAACATTTGTAAACATTAAAAACAATGTCAAATAAAATTAAAAATAAAACAAGTAAGAAGTTATAGTCGGGCAAGACCGACCATATAATACCCTACACCTGTATACGAATAAAATTTGATTTAGTTTTCATAATAAAGCATGTAAGTTGAATTGTACCTTGCCTTAGATGTACTTAAGCCATTTATTGTTTAATAAAACTCCAAAATTGCTACCTTTAGTCTGATTGAAAGGTTTACAAGCTCTATTCAGGGGTACAGTTGTCTTGGGGCTAGGTGAAATAATATACCGATGTTAACCATTTTCAAAAGGCTTCGTCTATGATACAATAGATCATGTGCCAAATTTCATTGTATGGGGGCCAGGTGAAATAATGGACTGATCTTTACCATTTTCAATCTAAAAATCGACTCAGAAAATGATTCTGAGCCGATTGGTATACTTTAAGGTGGTAATAGGACCAATATTATTGTGCGTTCCAAACATCAGCACAAACCCAATATACCCTCCCATTAAAGTGGTGTAAGGTATAACAAGTAAGAGTATTACATTCTGTATCTTATATATCCTTTACCTTGATTTGTTAAAAAACAGTTAGTACCAAAAATCCTCTTTTAAAGCTTATTATTATTACTACTTGCTTCATTTCATGACTAGATATATATTTAAAGAAATTAAAAAAAAAAACGAAAATGTACAAATAAGTTCACTTTTATGGGGTTTCACCTAATTCCGACTCTACATTCCTAATTTCATATTTCTATGAAAAGTACCACGAAAATGTGCAAAAAAGTCCCTTTAATAGGTTCTAACTTAAGCCAAGCTTCACATACTTAATTTCATGTTTCTAGCTAATAACAACATACCAGTGCTGCTTTCGCTCTGCTACTCTTGCTCTGCTTTGTTTTTATAAAAAAGCGTATAATAACACAATTTACCGAATGGTTATGCATTTTGTTTTTGTCTTTTTGTAATTTCTGTCTGAGCATGAATAAAAAATTTTAATTTCTGATTAAATTTTCAGAGATTGTCTCGGATATTTGCTAATATCTCCGTTATTTATGGACCGATTAGATTGATTTTAAATAGCGTTCTATTCGATCGTATTTCCGATAGAATTATTGAAAATTCGGATCTTGGGTTTTTTGAAATCGACTCCTCTATCTATAAGGATCGAGAATATTATAGGGTCGGAAAATATGTTATAGAACTTGCAAACGGAATGACATACTTATATATATCCTTCTCGCAAAGGTGAATGGTATAAAACAAAATACAAAAGGTAATTAAACCTACAGATATCTCATCAAAGAAAACGAAAGACACAGAAAAACAAAATAAAACCAACCTACATCGAAATATACCAACAGAATTCACAAAAAGAAAATAAAAACAAAATATATCGTCGCCCGGGGATTTAAGTGCTCTATATGGCAAAATTGCATTTCGAGTAAATCGATGTTGAAGTTTAACATAATTTTTCCCAAAAACAGTTCGATTTTGTGATTTTCCTATCATATGTTTGTTTTGAAATGATGATTCTAATGGATGTTTTTTATCTCCCGATCTCATTTACAAAGGGATATTTTTTAACGGTAAATGGCGTTTGCTCTATACGCCAACTCAAGCACATTTCCTTGCAAATACATACAAGTAGGTAGAAAAGCAATAAAACACACGTAAAAATTTTAACAAAAAAACAATTTATTTATTTACAAAACTAAAAACTATGGATTTATAATGTTATTATAGAATATGACAAATAAAAAATTAAGATCTCAATTTATATGAGTTAAGTAATAATTTCTGTCTGTTTCAGATATAAAACTAAGTAACTTTTTAAATCAGTGATTTTTTCATTTTGAATTGACGATACCTAAATCTGTTTCAAAAATATTTAACGGTGTTGGTAATTGATTTCGGGAACCTTTTTTTAATATATTTGCTGTTTGAAAAGTAAGCTGCAAAATTGTGTTTTATATTTTTTTGTAAATATATTATTTTGGTTATATTGAAGAAGTTTTATTTTAGTAAATTGAAGAACCGAGAAATGGATTTGGTTAGAAACAGATTAAAAAATTAATTTTACTCATTAAATCATCAAAGCAAATTTTCTTAAGATGACTTTTTTCGATTATGCTGATCTTGTAGTAAAATACAACAGTATTCTATACATAAAGAAGAACTCCAAATAATAACAGAAGAATATATTGAAAAATATTATTATTAAACAATTTTAATTCCATATTGAACAAGACTTTTAGCATAAATCAATTTCAAGATTTTGCATTGAAATTTTGCTCTATATACCATTAATAGTACAGTATAGAGCAAAATAACACAAAAAGTTTTGTTTTGAAGGATATAGAGTAAAACAGACACGATATATCTTAGCAACGAGATAGCCAGAAACGAATTGCAGATTTGAAAAATTTGGGGCCGAAAACCTATTGTGGCGTCCTTAACTCAAAATTGTCAAAATGGCGTATAGAGCCCTTAAACACCTGGGCGATGACATAACTCAATGAAGCCAATAGACATCCAAACATAGAAAACAAAATACACAGCTTTTTTATGAAATTTTCAGAGGTTGTCTCGCATTTTTGCCCATATCTCAGTTTATGGACCGATTTTGCTGATTTTATGTAACGATCTTCAAGAAGTCTAACAGAATTATTAAAGGTTCGGATCTCGCCGATGGCTGAGGTCCTCTAAAAACTGATTTTAACAGACAGACGGACATGGCTTAATGGACTCCGCTATCTATATGGATCTAGAAGTTGGAAACTTATATTATAGAAATTATAAACGGAATGACAAACTTATATGTATGAAAGGTATAAACAAATAAATAAATAAAGTCTGTACTCGCCTTTGCCGAATCCTCTATTCTCTTTAGCATAGTGTTTATTTAAATCATACTTTAGCCTTAAAACCCATTAATAAAATTGTCATATTCATAAACAAACAATAAACGAACATTAACAATTGTTATGCTTTTGTTTAACTTTGCATCACTGTAAAATTTGGCTGTCATTTTATGTGTTATTGTTACGCTCAATTAGGATAAAATATTCGTTAATTCGGTTTTCTTAATTTTATATATTTGTTTATAATACATTTTTGAGGATAAAAAAGAATTTTTAAGAAAAATATATGTATATGGATATATATTGTTGTAGTAGTTTTTACTTGTTCAAAATTTGAAATTCATTTTTTTTCAATTTAGCATGAATTTGTAAATTATATGGGATATTATATTTTAGTTAAATGATATAGAAAGTTTGAAATTTCATATTAAACTTGTTTTATATTAGTTAGTTAGTTTTTTAGAAATTTGAAAATATTTCATAATTGTATATAATTTTGAAAGGTGCGGTTTAAAAATTAAATTCTGAAACGGAAGATAAGTAAATAGTGTAAAACCGAACAGAAAGATATTAAATATAGGAAAAACACGAAATAAACGAAATACAAAATAAACAGAAAAAGAGTTTTTGAATAAAGAATAAACATACAAATAAATCAATAAAATAAAAAAACATTCTCCTTAAAATGAGCATGTCTGAAGCTAGTATGATGGTACGTATTCTGAGTGAACACACAAGATTATGAGCAAATCTATGCAAAATTGCACATGCGGATTCAGACGTATGTAGAGCATGTGGAGCGGACAGTGAAACTCTGAAGCACTTTTTTTGCAACTGCCAGGCATTCATCGAAGTTATTTCCAAATATCTTGGAAGTGATATTATTCCGGAAATAATATTCCTGACTAACACTGATTGGAAGATTTTTAGGAATTACGTTCAGGAAACTGAGTTTCTGAACACTTAAAAATAATTCATTCAATTCAATTTTAAATTTTAAAATCAAAAGTTATATTTTTAATTTGCGAAAATTTAAGCAAATTTTCGAATAAGCATTGACAAATAAACCATTAAATTTTTAAAAAAAATTTAAATTATATAATAAATTATATCGCTCCCGATCGCCATTTTATTTATATCGCTCGTTTTAAAATTCGAAATCGCGAGTTTTATTTTTTAACACGCGAGTAAAATTTTAATTGTATGTGTTTTATGTATTTTGTATTCATTGTATTTTATTGTTTGTATTTTACATGTTTTTGTTTTTTCAACTTCCTTATGAGCGTGTGGAAAACGAGTTCAATTCGAGTCAAGGCGTTCCGGAACAGACTTTTGTAGTTAATCTCTTTATCTACGCAGTGTATATATAAAACAATATTGTTTAATTTGTTAACATTTTATAGCTTTCAAAATTAAGCCATAACGTAGAAGTCAGCTGCCGCCAGACAGGTAAATACTTCATATGCTTTTCTAAATATTAAATGTTCCGGATGAGATTTTTTTAGTTAACCACGTTATCTACACAATTTTAATATAAAATATAAAACAATATTGTGTAATATGTTAACATTTAATAGAAAATATATTTTTCTTAAATAAGATATTTGTATACATACCAATTATGCCATTATTTAAATAATATGATATTTGTTTACAAGATGCTTTTTATTTTCAGTTTTTTTTACATAAATAATTCAAAATATTAACGAAGTTTTTCTCCGTTTAAAGGATATTTTAAATATAATGTCAAAATTGTCAAAAACTATAAGTATGGCGAATTCATTTGATGAAAAATTTTTGTAAAATGTTTATATTTTATTAAAAAATAAAGATAAAGATATTAAAATTTGTGAGGAAAATATATTCTGAATTGAATAATGTTTGTTTCAAACGAAAAATTCTATCCCGGCAGATTAATTTGCAAAATTTAAGTGAGTGCCTAAAGTTAAGTAAAACTAAGTAAAA
This sequence comes from Lucilia cuprina, assembly GCF_022045245.1. NCBI lineage: Eukaryota > Metazoa > Arthropoda > Insecta > Diptera > Calliphoridae > Lucilia > Lucilia cuprina. Next base: position 48,273,653 of record NC_060950.1, on the reverse strand, counting down.
CTTATGAAAAATAAATATAAAAAACTACATATTCATAAAAATATTATAGTACGAATGAATGAATATTTGTTGCAAATGGATAATTCTACTCCGGCGGAGTTATTTTCAATATTTGGCCATAATGTAGCAGCCGCCGGACGGGTAAATACCTCATATAGGTTTTGTTATATAAAGAGTTCCGGAACAGACTTTTTTTAGTTAATCTCTTTATCTACACATTGTATATATAAAACAATATTGTTTTCAGGAGTTATTTTCAATATTTGGCCATAATGTAGCAGCCGCCGGACGGGTAAATACCTCATATAGGTTTTGTTATATAAAGAGTTCCGGAACAGACTTTTTTTAGTTAATCTCTTTATCTACATATTGTATATATAAAACAATATTGTTTAATTTGTTAACATTTAATAGATTTCAAAATTAAGCCATAACATAGAAGTCAGCTGCCGCCGGCGGGTAAATACCTCATATGCGTTTGTTAATATTAAGTGTTCCGGAAGAGATTTTTTTAGTTAATCACGTTATCTACACAATTTTAATCCATATAAAAATGAATGTGTGTTTGTTTGTATGTTTGAACGCTACAGACTACTAAACGGCTGAACCGATTTTCTTGATATTCACAGCGAATTCCAGTATGTCTGAAATACGTAATAGGCTACTTTTTATTTTGAAATTGTAAGTGGGCGAAGAGCCACGCCCACATTAAGGAAATATAAAATTCGTATATTTGAGATAATATAACAGTTAGAAACCTAAAATTTTGTCGGAGGCACTTTAGTGTCAATATGATTATTTACGATAAAAACTTGGCGGACTAGCATTAGAGGAGTGGCACCTCCCATATAAATTAAATACAAAAAATCGTTTATCTTGGACTCCATTATAGTTAGAATCTTAAAATTTTGCATGAATAACTTCAAAATCCATGTAAATATTTTGGGTAATAAATTGGCGGACAACCCATGAGGGGAGCGACACCTCCCATATAAATTAAAAAAATGTTTATCTTGAGTTAATATAATTTTGTCGGAGCCACTTTAGTGGCAATATGATTATTTAGGATAAAAAGTGGGCAGACTAGCATTAGGGGGCGTGGCACCTCCCCATATAAATTAAATACAAAAATTCGTTTATCTAGGAAACTATTACAGTTAGAATCTTAAAATTTTGCATGAATAACTTTAACATTCATGTAAACATTTTGGGTAATAAATTGGCGGAGTACCCATGAGAGGAGCGGCACCTCCCATATTAATTAAATAAAAAAAAATTGTTTATCTTGTGATAATATAACAATTAGAGTCCTCAAATTTTGTCGGAGCCACTTTAGTGTCAATATGATTATTTAGGAGCAAATGTGGGCGGACTAGCGTTAGGGGCGTGGCATTTTCCATATAAATTTAATACAAAAATTTGTTTATCTTGGAAACTGTTAAAGTTAGAATCTTAAAATTTTTCACGAATAATTTTTACATTCATGTAAACATTTTGGGTACTAAATTGGCGGACTACCTATGAAAGGAGCGGCACCTCCCATATTAATTAAATACAAAAGTTCGTTAATCTGGGTAACTAATACAACTAAATTCTTAAAATTTTGCACATTTTTAAGATAAAAGAGCGGACTTTCATCTGGGGGTCTGGGAGCCCCCATATAAAGAAAATAGCTAAATTCGTATGTCTGAGAATTTATTAGAGCTAGAATCTTTAAATTTTAAAGTGCGGATTTTCATCTGGGAAGCTTGAAACCCCCACATGAATTAAATAGAAAAAATCGTATATATAAGAAACTATTAGAGCTAGAATCTTTAAATTTTATATGAATAACTTTGACATTCATGTGAACATTTAGAAATAAACTGGCGGACTTTCAATGGGGGCTTGGCACCAAATATATGAATTAAATACAAAATTTCGTATATCTTGAAATCTGTTATAATGTAATAATTAAAATTTTTCATAGATATATAGAAATTGGCGAACATGCAATAATTTGCTTGGCATCTCTCATATGTAACATATTGTTAATCTGAAAATCTATTGTGGTTAGAATTTTTAAAATCTTTAAGTGTGTTTTTTATTTATACTAGAGGGTAAAACAAAAAATATTGTATATTCCAAGGCATAAGAATATGAATTATTTTTTAGAATAAAAGTATATATTAAATTTTAGCAATTAAGAAATAAATATATCATTAGTGTATTTTTTTAGAATTTAAATGAAATATATTGTCATCTAGAGAAATTATAATAAACCTTTAAGAAACATTTATAATTTTGTAACTAAATAAATTATTTTTTGGTTATTATGTATTTAATTTCGATTGGGGTAGCGATGCACATCGGGTATTAGATAGTAAAATATAATATTAGCTGTGTTTTTTTCCAAAATTTCGACGTGTAGTTTGATTACAAGGTTTACAAGTTCTATTCGGGGGTTCAGATTTATGGGGGCTAGGTGAAATAATGGACCGATGTTAATCATTTTCAATAACCTTCGTCAAAGGTATAATAGAAGATCATGTGCCAAATTTCATTGAATTATCTCCAAAATTGCGGCCTGTAGATTGATTACAAGGGACGGACACAGCTAAATCGACTCAGAAAATGATTCTGAGCCGATTGGTGGGTATAGGACCAATATTATTGTGCGTTACAAAAATCAGCACAATCCCAATATACCATCCCCAATAAAGTGGTGTAAAATATAATGAGCAGCAACAACGCTAAACGAAATAAAAAACAAAATACACAAAATACACCAACAGACATCTAAACATACATAACGAAAAACACAGAAAAACAAAATAAACAGCGCAATGAAACCAACCAACATCCAAATATACAAACAGAATTCACAAAAAGAAAACAAAATACATAACTCAATGAAGCCAACAGCATCCAAACATACAAAACAAAATACACAGCTCAATAAAACCAAATACATCTACACACACATGTACATTTTTTTCCAATTCACAGTATTGTTGTTGCTTTTTTAACAAAGCATGAATCTTCTCGGAAGCATATCTAACGGAATTATTAAAGTTTCGGATTTCGAAGATATCTTGGGTCTTCTAAAAACTGATTTAAAGAAAATTATATTATAGAAATTACAAACGGAATGATAAACTTATATATACCCTTCTCACGACCCTCGGGGGCATGTTTCCATGATGAAATTTTCATCATGGTGTATTCCAATCTCGGGTAAAGAGGTGCTACCAATACCTCTAGTCTGCCGGAACTATAAACTGGTGATGTCAAATGTATCTACGGGTATCCAGTTTGTTGAGGTTCTTCCGGGATCCACGTAGTGGCTGTGGTTTAATACCCAAAATCGCGGGGAGAGAATGTTGGTTTAAGGACTGATATATCCTATACTTAATGGGTTGGATAAATCTCTCTTCGAACAGGTCTATGAACAAAGCAGCATTTGCTGGATTCCTAAAACCGATCGGTATCTCTTACCGTTCGTGTAGTGTGACGCCAATATATGCTGGGGAATTGTCAGGTCAGTATTCAATGGTTGCCTGTCATCCCGTAGATCGATCTTTATGATCATATTTTCCGACCCTATAAAGTATATACATTCTGGATTCTTATAGATAGCGACGTCGATTAGGCAATATCCGTCTATCTAATTGCTATTCGGGAAGATCGCTATTTCAATAGGCAAAAAAATAAAACTCAACAAATAATTATTATTTTCTAAGTGAAAAATAAATATCTGAAAATAACTGTTATTTTGTAAACAAAATAAAAAAATCGCTTAAAAACTATTATTTTCTGAGCGAAAAATAAAGATCAGTAAATAAATTTTATTCTCTGAGTAAAAAATAAAAGTCTCAAAATAACTGTTATTCTCCGAACAAAAAAAAAAATAAAGCTTAGAAAATAACAATTATAAAGTATTTTTTTAATAAAACTCATAATGATTACAGTCCCAGCAACAGACAGACGGACCAAAGTTCCAGAATATATATACTTTACAGGGTCGGAAAATGATATTATAGAAATTACAAACAGAATGACAAACTTACCACGTAGGTGAAGGCTATAATTATATTCCAAATGAAAGTATCTGCGTCAAAAATGAAAATTCTTCTCCGCCTTGACTCAAGTAATTAAAAAAATCAGCTTATTGAATAATACCTCTATTTTGAATTTGCCTTGGTTGTGACCAAAGTATAATAAGTAGTCTGACTCTCACATGTAAGAAATTACTCTCTCACGTGTATGAGTGCTGTGTGAAATCGACACTCCTGTGAGAAATTTTAACTTATCAAAACACTCAAAAATTTACCTTACTTTTTGCACCACTTCAAAGCACCGTGCGCGCAGTTATGATTAACCACAACAAATCTGTATTTTTTTAAAATACTTTTTAAATAATATGTATCCAAATGAACCTATAACGTTACAGCTTACAGTTAAAAACAATCTAATTTGATATAATCCGAGTGAATGAAAAGTGACCCCATTCGGAAGAAACTGTTTTGCCTGTTTAATACTTACTTGATGACTCGATTTCGTTTCAGTTTTAAGTTACTTTTTTATAATATAAAAGTAGTTTTGCCATAAAAATAGCTGAAATGGAAATTGTTATAATTTTACACTCTTTTATGTTATAAAAGCGACTTTATAATATTTTTTTATTTCTCCTTTTTTATATTGTTTTACGCTCACTAATCTTTCACTTATGCTTATTGTATCTTAAACGTATGTTTTTGATATATTTAATTTTAAATTAACATAATTTATTACAAAATCAAAATTTGTATTCTATCTATTTATTATCATTTAGTATTCGTTTTGGGATATTAAAATGCACTAAAATTTAACAAAATTATATTCAAAATAGAAGTTAGTTAATTAGTTTGAAAGGAGGATGTATACACATCAAATCCGAAGAAATACACCTAGGCCTCTATCGGGCCTGTTGTGCGCTCCTTAACCAGTGCCACGGGTGGGAATCGAACCCACCACCTCCAGTCTACCAGACTAGAACACTAACCATTAACCTACCGGAGGCCACATCAAAAATAGAAAGTAATGTTTTTGTTTTTTTTTTTACTCAGGACTGAGAAAATTAAGCTTTAGGTTCACACCACGCGTTTTACGCTTTCTCGCAAAAAAAGTAGAATTAATGTATTTATATGCTGAAAGTTACAAGCACAAAAGCGTAGAATGCCTTGACGCGTAGAATGCTTAAAGTAGATCTACTTTATACTTTTATAAGCGTCACATGAGGACGAACATGTCAACTGATTTTGAAATTTTATATTCTTTTTTTAATGCGTATTTATCAATTTGAATAAATTAAAATAAGTTTAATGATATTTTTTTTTAAATAAAACAAAAAATTTACGCTTAAAAAGCGTAGCATGTAACTTGAAGCGTAGAACACGAAGCGCGTAATGCGTTGACGTGAAGACGCGTAGTGTGGACCTCCGGCTTTAAAGTTGAGTCTTTATATTGGCTATTTAGTTCATGTATCATAAAGAAAACTCAAATTTGCTGGCTGGGTACATATACTTTTTTGTTACTAACACATGTTTAGAGTTAGGTACTTTCTCACTAACATATGCTTAGTGTTAGGTACTGCAATCAAAGAGTCGCACTACCATAGCAAAAATATAGAAGGTAGTCTCAATCAAAAAAATTAAATTTAAATAAGGTTTTTTGACGTTTTCCTTATTTTAAACTTTATATTCAGAGTTGCCACATGTTAAAAATAATAATGGATTTCAAGAAATATTTTACAAAAAATGTGTAGTTAATTTATCTAAATAAAATTTATGTTATATTAAAGGAAGTTAATTAAATTGCTGATTTCTTCTACAAACTTATAAATAAAACACATTTCGGGTTTATTAAGTGAGAATTTTTTTCATTTTTTATTGATGTGTGAATATTTGTTTTATTTTAAATGACGGTTTAAAAAACTAATTCGGAAAAATGTTCGGCCTAGATAAAATTGTTTAACAATTTTCTTATCTAAATCAATTTTAGATAAATTTAACAAATTTGATATATAATTTGGATTACTTGACAGTAAATTTTCATTATATCTTAAAAAAATTGAATTTAAGTATTTCAAATGGTTCAAAAAGTTGGTATTTGGCTTATATAACATACCTAGTAGTTATTGGGATAGCATGTCTATCCAATCTTGCACGTTTTGAATTGATTGTAATGTCACTTTTAAATAAATGATCTGAACAAACCATAGGCTCTTTTGGCAAATTTTCTTCGTTGGTTTTGCATCTTTCAAGCCACTGTTGGCGTTTACCCGGTAATATAGGGACTTTAAAAATTTCTTACATTGGAATTTTTGCAGAAGTATTTCGTATTTTCGCAGTTCGGGAAAATGCAGCTCATATTTATTCTCTAATTAATTTTACAAATTAGTATTCAAAGATTTTAATATAAATGTGATTTTATTCAAAAGAACAATTTTTATAATATTTTCTAACTGAATTAAAATTATTTTTATAAATTTTTTACATAAACTTCAAAGAATATATAGAAATTTCATTATAAAATGGGATAAATTAAAATGTATATGGTATCACTAATTTAACGAAAACTTCAAAATCCTTAAGCATGTCAGATAGAGAATTTAAAAAAAATAATGAGAGATTGACACTACCTTCTATATTTCTGCTATGCGCACTACTTATTATACTTTGGTTGCGGCTATGAACGAAAAGTACTGTATATATTTGTGCTGCCTTATTTATTAAAAAATTCAAAACGTGGCAAGGCTATTTTTACTAAGGGTTGATAAATATAGAGGAAACAAAATAATAAGGGTTGCAAGTTCACAAAGGTTTATTTGCCATTAAAATAATATTTTCATAACAAAAAAACTAACAGTATTGTGATAATGGTATTTAAGCGAAAAATCAGCCAGCTTCTTTTACAAATTTTATATATTCGAGTATTTTTAAAAACTTTTTCAGAAGCAACAAAAAATACAAATTTATTAAATGTAACTGGGTAAGTAATTATTAACAAATAGTATGTATACCGGTAATAAAAAACCAAATATATACATTTTCACAGATCAAACATGGATGTTTTGTATAAAAATTATATCGAAGAGGTAAATATAAAATTTATTTTCTACGCTAATATTGTGGCCACATTAAATAATTTGTAATTTAATGTCCAGATTCCGACAGGTATTTGTCAGCTTTATAATGGAACAACATGCATTAACTATTTAGCACAGCAATATATTTTTATACCGCCCAATTTATCTTTAAGCGAGTTAGAAGAACGTTTAAAAGCGGCATATGGTGTTATAAAAGAATCAAAGTAATTATTGTTATTATTACTTACAACATGACCTAATATATCTAATTCTAAAAACTACTTCTATTAATATAACTTTTAGAGATATGAATCCGAATTGTCGTATATACGCACTTCCAAGCTTATGTTACAGCACACTGCCAATATGTCGAACTCCTGAGCGTACAAATTTATTGTATTTTGCCAACAGAGCTACCCACAAGGAAAGAAAATTAAAAAAAAATATAACAACAAATGTAATGGGGATTGAAAATCACATTACAAACTACAGCAGACTCAAGAGGTTTTTAGAAAAAAATACAAAAGAACATAAATTAGTGCTTAAACGTAAATCTTCCGTTAAATATGACGATGTGTTTTCGGGTGAAATATCTAGTCAGTATCCGCCAACAAGGGAATCTGAAAACTTAAGACGAATTTGTCGTGATGAATGTGAATTACTCGAAAACGAACTTTGTCAAAAAGAATATGCCATTGCAAAAAGGCACCCTGTAATTGGACAAAAATTACCCCTTGAAGAATGTTCACAGCTGCCTCGTCACAGTGATTGTTCAGCAATGGGTATAGCTATAGATGTTGAACCAACCGAAACATGTTATTGGGAAGACGGTTCTGGTTACAGAGGTACGATTGCTGTGTCTATTTCGGGAAAAAAGTGTTTACGCTGGTCCTGGCTAATGAAAGAAATATCAGATTTCCCTGAATTAGCGGGACAAAACTACTGCAGGTAATAGTAATATTTATTAACAAAGCAGTTAATTTTACATCTATGAATTTTTATATAATTAATTATAGAAATCCTGGAAGTATGGAAGATAGACCGTGGTGTTTCGTAGGCGATAAATCATTTGAAAAAATTATAGAACCCTGTGACATACCAAAATGTTCAGACAGCATTTGGGTGTATATATACATGACAATGGGTGCGCTTTTAAGTATATTTTTAATATATGTCATTATACATATTTTTAGACGAGGAGGAAACAATGGAATAACTAATATTCAAAACGTAAATTTTAAAAACAAATATGAAAACAAACTTGTACGAATATATATTAAATTTTACAGATAAATACACCGAACGCCGATAAAAATATATATGGAAACTCCCAAATTACTTCATCTCTCGAAATGTCACGTATCAATATAAATGCCACAAATGATCTATCTCCATCATTTGCTCAAAATATCGAACGAAGTTCCCTTCTAAAAATACCTCACTATACGTTACAAGATGTAGAATTTGTTGAAGAACTTGGAGAAGGTGCATTTGGTACGTACATATTGGTTATTTAATTCAGTGTAATATAATTAAAAAAAAAAAAACATAAAAATTTCTTTCAAGGAAAAGTATACAAAGGCCAACTGACACTTACCGGAGAAGAAAAAATATTTGTGGCAGTTAAAGCTTTAAAAGAAAATGCTTCATTCAAAACACAACAAGATTTTAAACGAGAAATAGAATTAATTTCCGATCTTAAACACGAAAATATTGTTTGTATTTTAGGAGTGGTTTTAAACAAAGAACCATTCTGCATGCTCTTTGAATATATGTCAAATGGTGATTTGCATGAATTTCTTATCGCAAATTCACCAAATGAAAATAGGTCTCTGACACAGTTAGAATTTCTTCAGATTTCACTTCAAATAAGCGAAGGCATGGAATATTTATCCGGACATCATTATGTTCACCGGGATCTAGCCGCACGAAATTGTTTAGTAGGTGAACAATTAATGGTGAAAATATCAGATTTTGGTTTATCTAGAGATATTTATAGTTCTGACTATTACCGGTAACAATAGAATTATTTTTTAATTTTTAGCTTGAAAAATAACTTAAATTTTTTACTTAAAGGGTGCAATCAAAATCATTACTACCTGTACGATGGATGCCATCTGAATCAATTTTATATGGAAAATTTACAACTGAAAGTGATGTTTGGTCATTCGGAGTTGTTTTATGGGAAATTTATAGTTATGGAATGCAAGTAAGATACATTTCAAAATATACATATACATTGTCATATAAAATTACTATCGATATCTTTTTTATAAAGCCATATTTTGGCCACAGTAATCAAGAAGTCATTAACTTGGTTAGATCAAGGCAGCTTTTATCTTGTCCAGAGTCATGTCCTACAGCAGTGTACTCATTGATGATAGAATGTTGGCATGAACAGTCAGTCAGAAGACCATCATTTGCAGAAATTTCCCATCGTTTAAAAACATGGTACAATGGACAGCAAAAACTATCAGATAATGTATCTAGTCAGTTTTTCCAACAATCACCCCCATACAAATCTGAAATATAAACAAACATTGCTAATAAAAATAATCGGTAGTTTTTATTTATTAGCAATAATTAGTATCAGGATCTATTTTTTCAATAAACTTTTTTCTTCACTTTTATAATAAAAATAAAAATTACCCGCGATTTTCATTCCATTTTTTTATTCATGCAAAAAATAGAAATCAATTTGGAAATGTCCAATAAAAAAGGAGTCAAAAACATTAAAATAAGAAGAAACCAAACAATTTAAAAATTATATTAAAAGTGTTAAAAAATTATCCCACTAAATTGTCTCCCAGCAAATTCTAAATTTATGCCCAAGTACTGTTTCAGCTTTTGCTTCTGTATATCCAAAATTCTTCGTATTTTCTTAAAATAAGTTAATCACCCCTATTCGGCATTTCGATTACGTTTACGCATTCAGTTACGCAACTATCGAATAAAAGGTATTCCAACAAAAAACTGAATCGTAAGAAAAAGAAGAATCAATTCCATTTCGTTTCAATGCTTTACGAACGTTTGTATTCTACGTTACGATCGTACCTACGTTTGTTTATGTGGCGGAGAGTCGAATAGAGGCCAATATTAATTTTATACTTAGTTGATTATAAAAATAACATTATTTTTTCATAATTTTATAAAAATAATGTTTAATATTAAAATTGAACTTTTTTTCTTAAAATTTTTATTTCCGCACCGTTTTAAAATATGATTTTTTTGACAGTTCATGTGAAATCAACTGACAGATAGTTCTCACAAAAAGAAATTACAGAAACATATGCATGTGAGAAAATATTTTTTGTTTTAATTCACATTGTTTTTGAATTCAATTTCTTATTATTTAATTTCTTAATATGAGCGTGGCTCATATTAAGAAATTAAATAATAAAATAATATAAAATTCGTATATTTGAGATTATATAACAGTTAAAGCCAATAAATTTTGTCGGAGCCACTTTAGTGTATTATGATTATTTAGGATTAAAAGTGGGCGGACTAGCATTAGAGGGCTTGGCATATAAATTAAATACAAAACTTTGTTTAGCTTGGAAACTATTAAAATTTTGCACGAATAACTTTAACATCCATGTTAACATCTTGGGTAATAAATTGGCGGATTACCCATGAGGGGAGCGGCACCTCCCATATTAATTATATACAAAAATTCGTTTATCGTTATAATAGAACTAAATTCTTAAAATTTTGCACGAGGAACTTTAATATTCATCTAAAATTTTTTAAAGAAAAATAGCGGACATTCATCACAGGGGTTTGGAGCCCCCCATATGAATAAAATAAAAAAAATTCGTATATCTGAAAAACTATTAGAGCTAGAATCTTTAAATTTTTCTTGGAGAACTTTGACAGTCCAGACAGAGTATAACGGCGGAATTCTAATGGGGTACTTGGTATCTCCCATACGAATTAAATACAAGATTTCGTTTAACTGGAAAACAAATAGAACTAGATTCTTCAAATATTGACAAGTTACTTTAATATCATTTTGGAGGAAAAAAGGCGAACTCTCATCTGGGGAGCTTGAAGCCCCCCACATGAATTAAATAGAAAAATTCGTATATCTAAGAAACTATTAGGGCTAGAATCCTCAAATTTTACAAGAAGAACTTTAACATTCATGTGAATAATTTGCTTAGCAAATGTAATATGTTACATACTGTTAATCTGGAAAACTATTGTAGTCAGAATTTTCAAACTTGTTAAGTTGGTTTTTTATTTATACTAGAGGGTAAAACAAAAAATATTTTGGGTATTCACACGATATGCTATCAAGACGTATTGTTATAAAATACTTAAGTTTTATGATAGTTTAAAAAATTTGTTGTTGTGCTTCAAAGGAAAAAAATCTTAAAATAATAACACCTTCTATATGTTTATAGTTTTGTCATTACTCAACAGCGTAAATCTAAGTCAAAGGGTAAAAACTCTTCATCGTGCCAGAGATAGTATTTAGATATTTGCGCAATATGTACTAGAGTATTCAATTATTCGGGTTTTTGTATTATTCGGTTTATTTGACAAATAATTATTTGGGGTTTTAAGTTGGCCGGTTAATAATCGGATAATTAAAAATTATTCGGTTAATCGAATAAATGGCAAATTTATGTTCTTTTAATAATTATTTCTTTTCTACAATATTCGTTTCCAATAACAAACAAATTATAAATCTTCACTACTTTAAATTCAATTCTGTTAATTTTTTTTCTCAAATATTTTCATGTGAAATCCTCTTCTACACAAGGAAATTAAGTTTATTAAATTTATGTTTGGAGATTTATAAAAGAGTTCTAAAATTCATACGTTCCAATGAACGAAATATAATTATGTATTGCTAAAGAACTTATTAGAAATGCTTTTGAAACATAACACTGTTTCTCAAAACTGGATGTAATAGTAAAGGCGATATCATTATTTTCAAGATTTCTTTTTAAAAATCTGAAATGTTTCAGCATAAACCCATTCTAAGTAGTAGGTAAATCTGAACAACTTATTACAATGATTCTGAAGTATTGTTATATACAGTAATTTTATTGCTTAACAAGAAGTTTTTCTTAATCGGTTAATTGATATAAATTATTCGGTTTATTCGTTATTTGAAATTTGGCAATTTTCATTTATTCGATTAACCGATCGACAATTAATCGTTTGAATACCCTAATATGTAAGTATTACGTAGAAGTGTGGAGTATACGTATACGTAGTATTTCACCAATGCAATAACAAATAATAAAGCAAAAATTAATGAAATTATGTGTAAATGAATTTTATAAATAGAAATTTTATCATTTATATTTTTATTATATAGAAATTATAAAAATACTTAACTTTAAACATTATTTAAAAAAATGTAGAATATAATTATAAAATTATAACTTCAAAATAAAAAAAATAAATTACCAAATATAAAAATATCACAGTAAAAAGCCTGGGTTCCATTTTAAAACTCAGCGGTATTCATTATATACTATTTTGGAATTAAATACAAAATTAATTCCAAAATAGTTTATACGTGAAACCTAAAAAGAATTGTTCGACTTTTTTAATAATTACTTGGAATAAAAATAATACCAAAAGTTGAATTTTGTTTTTTTAGGGGGCGCGGCATCTCCCATATAAATGAAATACAAAAGTTCGTTTATCTTGGAAACTATTACAGTTAGAATCTTAAATTTTTGCACGAATAACTTTAACATCCATGTAAACATTTTAAGTAATAAATTGGCGGACTACCCATGAGGAGAGCGGCACATCCCATATAAATTAAATACAAAAATTCGTTTATCTATTACAGTTTGAATCTTAAATTTTTGCACGAATAACTTTAACATCCATGTAAACATTTGGGTAATAAATTGGCGGGCTACACATAAGGGGAGCGGCACCTCCCAAATTAATTTAATACAAAAATTCGTTTTTCTTGAGATAATATAATAGTTAGAGTCCTAAAATTTTGTCGGAGCCACTTTAGTGTCAATATGATTATTTAGGATAAGATGATTCGTTTATATTGGACACTATTACAGTTAGAATCTTATACAACTAAATTCTTAAAATTTTGCACGAAGAACTTTAATATTCATCTGAATATTTTTAAGAAAAACAAGTAAGAGTGCTATATTCGGCTGTGCCGAATCTTATATACCCTTCACCATAGTGTATTTTAAACATCTTTTATAAATTTTAAATTTTTTCCCGACTACATTATTATTACATCAAAAGCTAAACAAAAAGAACAACAACAACGCTAAACGAAATAAAAAAAAATACACAAGGCATCTAAACTTTAGATGCCTTGTGTATTTTTTTTTTATTTCGTAGCGTTGTACTGTTACATAACGAAAACACAGAAAAACAAAAATAACAACGCAATGACGCCAACAGCATCCAAACATACAAAAAAATACACAGCTGAATAAAACCAAATATATCTACAGACACACGTGTACAGTGTTGTTATTGCTTTTTTAACAAAGCATGAAAAAATATGACATTTTTTGATGAAAATTTCAGAGGTTGTTTTGGTTTTTTGCTCATATAAAAATCATGTATCTAAGAAACTATTAGAGCTAGAATTTTCAAATTTTATATGAATAACTTTAACATTCATGTGAACATTTAGAAAATAACGGTCGGGATTTCGGTGGGGGGCTTGGATCACATATATGAATTAAATACAAAATTTCGTATATTTTGAAAACTGTTAGATAATTAAATTTTACATTGATAGAAATTGGCGAACGTACAACAATTAGCTTGGCATCCCTCGTATGTAACATATTGTTAATCTGGAAAACTATTGTGGTTGGAATTTTCAAAATCGTTAAGTAGGTTTTTTATATACTAGAGGGTAAAAAAAATTATATATCCCAAGGCATTAGAATAAGAATTATTCTTTAAAACTAAAGGTATATATTAAATTTTAGCAAGTAAGAAGTAAATAGATCATTAATGTATTATTTTAGAATTTAAATGAAATATATTGTCATCGAGAGAAATTATAATAAACTTTTAAGAAAAAAATTATAATTTAGTAATTAAATAAATAATTTTTTTGATTATTATGTATTTAATTTCGATAGGGGTAGCGAAGCACACCGGGTATTAGCTAGTATTTATATATATCCAACTAATCTGAAAGCATGTTCAAATTTCAAGCAGATACGATATATAGATCCCGAGATATATCACTTCAAAAATGGTATTGACATAACGTTTAAATACATATATATGTATGTATGTATGTATGTGCGTTAGACCGACTCACTTTCTATGGGAAGCAAGAACGTGTTTTTATTACCCCTCTCAAAATTTCCTTAGTTTGTTTTATTTTCAGTATAGCGATGACCGTTCGAGAGCAGGAATAAAATAAAAAGAGGTATTTTTGAATTATTTTTTTAAACTTTTGTTTTGTTTTGAAACAAATAATTCAATATAGGATAGCGTTTGAAAGGGGTTTTAAAGCTGCGTCCAATGCCGTATTAATTACAAATAACCTTCTGCTCATAATTACCACATTCCAAAATATTTAAAATTGTTCGGTTTTTCACTAATAAAAATAAAATGTGTGCACAATTTTGTAAACTTTGCGCAGTAATAAACTTGGCCTCAAAAAACATTTCAAATTATACCACATATATATATATATATATATATATATATATATATATATATATTATATATATATATATATATATATATTATATATATATATATATATATATATATATTATATATATATATATATATATATATTATATATATATATATTATATATATATATATATAATATATATATTATATATATATATAATATATATATATATTATATATATATAATTTATTGGTACTTTTTCGTTCTTCAAAAGGTACAAAAGGCTTTAAACACATCATGGTGAAGGGTATATAAGATTCGGCACAGCCGAATATAGAACTCTTACTTGTTTTTCTTTGAATATTTAAAAATTTAGCAAATATTGAAGAATAAAAATTTAAAGTTGGATAGTTATTTATAACTATAATATTGCTTAATTTAATTAATAACTCAAATCTATGTTTTCGATAAGTTTGAAATATATATAAAGGTATAAAATAATTATTCCATAATTTAAACTTCTGTAAAAAGCTAAATTTCTTAATTATGTAAATTGGCATATTTTTCTGTCAAAACACTTACATTTTAAGCAAAACAAATCTAAAATATTTTTTAACACATTTTCAGTTTCGGCCATAAAAAGTGGTCGTCTGAACCATATGGTTCACATCAGAGATTGACAATGAGTATGTATGAATCAAGTCCCAGCAGTTCGACGGGACAGTCCCGAACTGACCATTTAACCTACCACTTGTGGTGGCCCCTAGCCACCTGACTACTCAGGTGACCAACCATTTTAACATGGCCTTGTCCTACGAGAAAGTCAATCGTCACTCTACAGCCTACAAAGAGATAGTAAAGAGACGATTGCCTCCGCTCTCGCTTACAAAAGGGACACAAAAGTGACGACTGTCTTCATTCTCGTTTACAAAGAATTTATTGTGACGAAAGACCAAAACGTACGAATTGGAGTCAGCCAGGTGGTAAGATATTAATAGAACTAAAATTTAAAAATTTCAAGTGTCTACTCTTTAGAAAACTATGGGACAATAATGTGACTATTGACCCGAAAGATATAAATTTGAGTCAACCAGATGGTGCCATATTAGTAGAACGTAATAAGCATTTCTCCAAAATATGTGTAAAATAACTACTTTCGGAAGTACAACAAAAAATACTACTTTTAAGAGTATAATCTCTAGGTTGCTTGAGGACAGTAAAGAGAAAACTGTCTCCGCTCCCGCTTACAAAGAGGACACTAAAGTGACGACTGTCTTCATTCTCGATTACAAAGGGTACATTCGTGACGAATGACCCAAAACATACGAATTACGATCATCCTGGTGGTTAACTATTAGTGGAAATTACTGTCTTTTTCGTATGCATTGACTCTTTGTCGAACTGCTTTTCAATACCCAAAAATATAATGTCAGCATATGGAAAACAACAATAAAACAAGTTATTGAATGTACTAAAATGAAATGATATAATTGTTATTTAGTTTATAACATTTAATGTATAAGTGTTTTAGTTTTCACAGTACAAAATAGTAATTTCTAGGATGTGAAACAAAATTGTTGTTGGCAGTATATAAGAACTTTTTTAAAATTTTTAATTCGAAATAATTTGTAAAATTTTTGTTAAAATTCAATGTATATTTTTAACAAAATTTTTATAGATTCAATAAGAAATTTTGTGCATTATTATTGCCAAAATACAATAAATTATTTATCAGTTTCAGATAAAAAAATTGCTTGAATTTCAGTACAAATACAAATAACTTGCGTTATTGTTTCAGTAAATAATTCTCTGGAAATGTTGCGAATATTTTTTAATGTTTTTCGTAAATAGTATATTTTTTTAATAAGAAAAATCCTGACATTTTTTCAATAAAGAATTTACGAATTTGAGTACATGATTTTACGAATTTCGTGATAGGTCCTATTTTAGTAAAAAAAAAATACTAAGAATTAAGAATTTTTTGTTTGATTTTGAATTTAATTTGTTTCTGTGTGGACGTACATTGTATTCAAAAATTATGAGTAAATAGTTGCATTACTTGTTTTATACATACCCATTGTCAATCTCTGACGTGTACATCTTTTTCCAATATACAGTGCTGTTGTTGCTTATTTAACAAAGCGTGAAAAAATATGAAATTTTTTGATGAAATTTTCAGAGGTTGTCTCGGATTTTTGCTCATATCTCCGTTATTTATCGACCGATTTTGCTGATTTTAAATAGCGATCTTCTAGAAAGCATGTCTAACAGAATTATTGAAGATTCGGATCTTGCCGAAATCTGGGGTCTCTAAAAACAGATTTCAACAGACAGACATAGCATAATCGACTCCGCTATCTATAAGGATACAGAATATATATACTTTATAGGGTCGAAAATTATGTTATAGAAATTACAAACGGAATGACAATCTTATACATACCCTTCTCACGTCCCCCCGGGGCATGTTTCCATGATGAAATCTCCATCATGGTGTATTTTAATCCTGGGGTAAAGAGGTGCTCCCAATACCTCTAGTCTGCCGGGACTAGAGTTATTGGTATGATAAGTACTGATTTAGTATGCCTTTTTACGCTTCGGGGAAGTTCTTCGGTGCTGTTTCCATCTCAACAGGATATATTGATACATGCTGCGCGACTATTTATCGGGGCTATTATTGGAATTAATTGACTTTGGAAATTCCTATTTCCTTTGATACATTGATCTGTTCATAAAAAAGGGATGCTGATCCATTTTGTTGGGTATTTCGGACTATCAAATATGTCTTTAGGTGCTTTTGCCAAAACAACAGAGTCATTTGCGCGAGCTTTAAGAGGTTAAGGAATGCACAGGAATGGGTCATTATATGATGGAGATTGTATTTTGAAGAATGCAATTCTGTCATGACATCCGCATTGCCGGAACATTGATTTCTCCTGATGTTGGGACTTGTCACCCCCTTCTATTGACTTTAAACCAGTGATTGTTTTTCCTTGTCGGGGTATGCATTGGGAATTTAATCCTATGCGGCCTGTCATTCCGCAACGGGGCTGCTATGGCATGAGATTAGAAAGCTCGAGAACTTTAATAAAGTGCTTGTACAAGACTTGTACCTGAGTTCTTCACAGAGAAATTCAGGGGCGCATGGTAGACCGTCTCTAGTCTACCCAGTGGATGAAAAAGAGGCAGGTGCTCACGTTAAATCTTTCGACATTCATACCCTTCTCACGAAGGTGAAGGGTATAAAAATATAAATAATAAGAAAAGGCACAATAATGAGCATGTTTTATGGTATGAAATTTAACACGTGGTGCATATCTATTAATCATATGAAAAATATAATGTGAATTCTATGATTTTTTTTCGGTCGTTTTTACAAAAAAAATCAAATTATTTAAAAATAGCAATAAATTGTGAATGACAAATATGATACAAAAATTGACAGGAAAAAAAGGCTAAATTTATCCTCTTTATCTTTCATTTGGCTTCAAAATATATGTTTTTTGCTTCTGACTTTTTCTACACAGAATAAATTAAATTCGAAATGAAACAAAAAAATTCATAAAGCCAAGTATTTTTTACTTAAATAGGACCTATCATGAAATTCGTAAAATCAAGTACTTAAATTCGTAAATTCTTTATTGAAAATATTTCAGAATTTTTCTTATTAAAATAATTTACTATTTACGAAAAACATTAAATATTCGCAACATTTCCAGACAATTATTTTACTAAAACAATAACGCATGTTTTTTGTATTTGTACTGAAATTCAAGCAAATTTTTTATCTGAAACAGATTTAGCCTTATTTAGCCTTAAACAAGCAAACATTTCAGAATTTTTATTATATTTATAATAAGAATATCAACAAAAGGCCACATTTATTATTAGGAACTTTTGAATTATAATTAGAGTGAATGTTATGAAATTTATTTTTTCAAAACATTTAACTGATTTCACAGAAGTAATAAAAAACATTCTAGTCTTTGTTATTTGACACCAATATATGTATGTATAAAACAGGTAATCATTAAACATTAAAATGATAATAATTAGTGTAAAATATATATGAAGTTAGCAGTTTGCTTTAACAGATAACATCACAGTAAAAAGTTTTTGGATAATTTTTACACCTGGTTGGTGTTTATATAACAAACCCAAAAATTAATTAAAATTACACCAGTATAGCATGAATTTAAGAGATTAAATGAGAGATAAAAAGAGAGACTTGATTTGTACTCATTTTTTAGAGCATTAAAATAACACTAAAATGGATTACGTTTCGTTATTCCTTTCGTTATTATATATATGATATTTTAAAAGAATTGATGTTACACCATATCGTATAATTTGTACACCCCAAAGTATAACAAGTAGTCCGACTCTCACATATAAGAAATTACTCTCTCACATCTACGAGTACCGTGTGAATTCGACTCTCTTGTGAGAAATTAAAACTTGTCAAAAC
>NC_060950.1:48151334-48254356 GCF_022045245.1 Lucilia cuprina | reverse complement strand
CAGAATATATATACTTTATAGGGTCGGAAAATTATATTATAGAAATTACAAACGGAATGACAAACTTATATATACCCTTCTCACGAAGGTGAAGGGTATAAAAATCTTTATAAAAAGAAGCCAGTTTTCCCGAAATTCGCAAAAAATTGTCAGTTGGAATAAAATTCCACTTTTTCCGACAAACCGATTCTTCATACTGGGAAAAGGTCGGACGTTTTTTTAAAGCTTATATAAAGTGGGTGATCGTAAAGATTTAAGAAGTTACACCAAACATTAATGTTTTACGTGCCCCCAAATTCTTTTTGGGTCAGCTTTTTGAACCAAAGTCTTATAGATCACATTATATGCCTTATTTTTATATTTTTAATTTAAATAAATAATTTAATTTAATTTAATTAATAAATTACATTTCACTTACTGCAGGTTTCTCTAAATGCGAAAGAACTTTTTCATTCTTACATTTATATTGAAAACAACAAATAAATTTAAAATTTTGTTTTTGTTTTTAGTATATTTATAAGAATGAAAATATTGTTTCGATATTGTGAAACAATCAGTTATTTACTGAATATCATATTACAATGTTCACAAGAACTCGATATAAGGAATTTTGAAATATATATTTGTCAAATTAAATAGATAAAAACAATTGAAATTAACAAAAATCTCGATTAATAGAAGTACCGATAGTTGAACTAAAGTATAAAAAATAAGTATAAATACCATCAAGTTCCTAAGATTTTGCTATTAAGAAAAAAACGTATGTATATTAATCTTTATTAAGCGTTGGACATACCATAGAGGAGAAAATCCTTGCGAAAATCTTTATTAAGCGAAGCCGGTGTTGGACATACCATAGAGGAGAAAATCCTTGAGCCCGGCCGTAGACCGACTATTTAGAAAATCTTTACTAAGCAAAGAAAACCGTGTAAACAAAAAATATTTTTTAAATGTCCAACCCTGTCTTAAGCTTACTAAATATATATTTAGTTTGTTATTTATATAAAAAGTATGGTTTACCGTTACTTTTTACAACAACAAATAAAAAATACAAAACAATAAACAAGTTTGTAAAATTAAAAATGGAAATCAACCAATTAATAACTTTATTTAAAATGTTTAACTGCAAGGAAAATGGTACTCTTCCATATACCTTAAATAAAAGCTTTATTCATTGGCTTTTAACATATAGGAATTTATAATAGAATTATATAGACATTTTTTTCGATTTCTTTTAGATGAAAAAAAGCCGGGTCAAAATATATATTTTAGTATCATGTTATATATCATTGGAAAGGTATTTTTAATATTTTTATTGTAAATAAAACAGTTTTTCGAGATAAGTATACACAAAAATGTATTAAACTTTGGAGCCCCGCCCACTCGAAAGTAGGCGTGGCCGACAAAAAAAATATCTTTTATCGCCTCAAAACGCTCTATATTGGGTTTTTTAACATCTTTGACTGCTTATTTTTTTGCATTTTAGTTGATAATATACTAACTCTTACACAAATATTTTCAAAAATAAAATCATCAAGCAGAAAGCCTTCAGCAGCGGTGGAATCGAAACCCTACTGTAAGTAACAATTTGTTATTTCCTTTAGTAGTAATAGTAGCCTCCGGTAGGTTAGTGTTCTAGTCTGGTAGACCGGAGGTGGTGGGTTCGATTCCCACCTGTGGCACTGGTTAAGAAGCGCACAACAGGCCCGATAGAGGTCTCCTTTCAAAATAACTAATTAACTAACTAGTAGTAATTACTCTCTCATTGATAAATTTTGATTTATTAATTTAATTTTTCATTAAATATTACAACAAAGAAAGTTTGTTGCTTTAGTCTTTTAGTGAGACTTGATTTGAATTTGATAAAGCGTTTCTTTGTTGTTTCATATAAATCCGAAAGATAATTTTCCCCCTTTATTTTATAATTTATCAAATATCATATTATGTTACTAACTTTAAATATAAGAAAAAATATGACAGTGTGATACTCTTTTGATTAGAGCATCACACAGGGACAGAAGTAAGGTAATGTGTGATATATTTTATTGGAACATTTATAGGCCTTCGGAAATCACGGTTCAGTTTAGATCCTTTAGCAATAACACCAATGCTAACAAGAGGATGTGATATTGATTGTAGCAGAAATTTTATAGTTTTTTTATTAACAAAAAGGGCAATTAAATCACACGGTCCAATTTAACAAGATCCCTGGCCATATCTCCTGATCTAGCTAATCAGCCACTAAGTGCGTAAGGTTCCATATGGCTAAACATTGTAGAAAAGTTTGTAATTTTTACTTGCCGCAAATTTCCAGTCACAATCCCTTGACTTAAAATCAGTGAAAAACCTATGAACTACTTTATTAAAAATTCTATACTTAAAAAGTTTCTTATCGAGCTTTCAACCCCAATTTTTAAATAAATTTACTGTAATGTATTGATGGTGGGGAAGCTAGTTCCTATGCGCATTTTGCCGGTTGCTTAAGCCAGCTCATCAGGAAACCTTTCCAAATATTTTAGGAACACTAGAAATGTTTTATGAAAGAATTTTTTTAAACTCAATAAGAATTCAAAACGTTAACATTTTGACAAAACACCAACAATAACAGTGAGTTTATTTTTTCTTATATTCCTTTCTACACTTGGCTGGTTGTTTTCCAACTCTAAATGCAGGTGTAAGAAAAAAAAATAAAAACAAAATAAACAACTTATGTTTGATGTTGTTGAATTTATTTTAATTTAAATTAAATTTGCAAGTGCC
Organism: Lucilia cuprina; assembly: GCF_022045245.1. NCBI lineage: Eukaryota > Metazoa > Arthropoda > Insecta > Diptera > Calliphoridae > Lucilia > Lucilia cuprina. Next base: position 48,251,596 of record NC_060950.1, on the reverse strand, counting down.
CGTGCATTTAAAACTGAATACCCTATTCTGTTGTTTTTATAAACAACAAAATAGAAGTTGTTTATTTTGTTCCTTATTGTGTTTAAAATAATTCTTTCATAAGACATTTCTAATTTTCCTAAAATATTGGGAAAGGTTTCCTGATGAGCTGGCTTAAGCAACCGGCGAAATGCGCATGGGAACTAGCTTCGCCACCATCAATACATTACAGTGAATTTATTTAAAAATTGGGGTTGAAAGCATGATAAAAAACTTTTTAACTTATTTGATTCTTACTTATTGTTTACAAAAAAATATACTTCCTACAAGCGGCCTCATAAATGTTGGGGGCTAGAGGCAAATGAGGCCCGATCATTACAAAAAACAGTAGTGTCATTTAAAGTTTTATAAAACTAAGTTCTACCGACTTTTGTTGACTTAATAGAATATTTAACTTAATTGTGAGCCTGGCTGGACTAGGCTGGATTGTCCAGCTTTTTTAATGCTTGTCCAGTTTTAAGCTAAAATTTTATTTGTCCAGCTAAATAGAAATTTTTGAGTATACTGCAATAACTTGGCAATAATTTTTATGTTATCTTTGTCAAATCATGTAAGCCAACTCTGATTGTATATTTGTTATACAACTAAGTTATGATTTCCCTTTTCTATCATCAAACTAGACTGAATTATTATTTTTTTTAACGTTTTGTTTTTATACCCTTCACATTCGTAAGAAGGGTATATATAAATTTGTCATTCTGTTTGTAATCTCTATAATATAATTTTCCGACCCTATAAAGTATATATATTCTGGATTCTTATAGATAATTAAATAATTCTTATACTTTATCAGAATTTTTAACGAAATTTCTAAATTTCCCTTAGACATTTTACAGAATAATCGGTAAACTTTTTTTTAGACTTTTCTGCACATTTTCTGAAGTATTAAAGGATTAACATCAGACTTTTCTGCACATTGTCGAAAGGGAATTTCAGTGTTAGGACAATTATGAGACTACTCTGCACATTGGTGGAGGACAATTTGTTTTTTATTGTTATATATTTCTTCAGACATAAAAGAGAACAGTCTGCACATTTTCTGAAGTGAAAGAAAAAATGGCTTTCGAATTATATCCGACTTTGTTTTTTTATTTTTCTTTAAGACATGATTAAGAATTGTCTGCACACATTCTCAAGTAAAAGAGTGAATAAAATTCGAATTATATCCGACAAATCTGCACAAGATCTGAAGTAAGGTTTTGTGTTTTTGTTTTGTTTTAAACGCAACAACAATTTCTTTATATTTCGATTATTGTTCGACACGTCTGTATGTTGTTTAAAGAAATTTTTTGTTGTTGATTTATGTTATTAAGATATTACATACGACTTTTATCCGACAAGTCTGCACATAGTCTGAAGTAAATTTTTGTTCAATAAAAATGCAACAACAAATTTGTCGTTTTTTATGTATTTGTTTTTATTATTGCTAAAAGATTTTTTTTGTAAATAAATGATTAACCGTTAATTTTTTTTGTTTTCTTTACGTTCTTTTAGTTTTCGTCAGTAATAATTGTTCTATTGAGCTATTCAGTTTATTTAGTTCACTAATTTCTGCCGAAAAATTGTGTGTAAAAAATTATTATATTAAAAAAAGTTTATTAAGTGATATTAAAGTGTCAAATTGAAAATTAAAATTGGATAAAAAAGTGTCGAAAATATTAAGGTGACAAATTGAAAATTAATATTCGATAAAAAGAATAATAAAAGTCAAAATGATATCACGCCAGGCATTACGAAAAAATGCAAAAAGGAAGGCTCAGCAACTGCTTAAAAAGTTGTTGGAAACAAACCATGAAAATGCTAATTCAAACTTGAGCCAGGAAAGTATTCCTTCTTGTTCATCAACTAATGTTCCGAAAAAAAAAATCGAATGTTTAAAGGAAAGATCAATAGAAAATATTGATGAAATATTATTAATAGGTGACGACACTAATGAAAATTTTAATGTAATAGAGAAAACAGACAACGATTTTAATACTTTCAAATCTTAACTTTAATTTTAAGTGAATACAATATACATATAATTTACTTTTTTTATAATTTATTTTTAAGATAAAACTTTTTAGAATGCAGCCTCAAGATGACACAAAAAAGTTCATATATGAAAACCTAAAAATAATGTTTAAAGATGACAACATTACATGACAATTTTCATGGCTAAGTGTAAACAAAAACATTTCTGTGAGAGACTTTTATTTTATAAAACTTCTTAAAGGTTTGCATTCTTAAATTTTACAAAAAATTAATTTTAATTTTATCTATTTATTAGACTTTACTTTACAACATATACCTTCAACAATGGCTTCAACGATTGAACATCATATGAAAAAATTTTTTAATGCAGACAAAGATCGAATTAACAAAAAAAAAGAGAAAAATCGAACAGATTTCCTAATTTGTAATCAAATTTTTAAAATGAAATATTAAAAAATGTACAAAATTATTCAAAAATCCAAAAAAAAACATTAAAATTAAAAGTTACAATGAATGTGAATGAATAATTTATAATAAATTTATAAAATGAATTATTAAAAAAATCATATGTACGTATAAAATAAATATTATAAATAAGTTCATTTTTATGAATACTCTAAATGAAATAAATCCTTTTTTGTGTTTGTTATAAATTTCTCAGTTTTTTGTTTTTAGAAATTTTTTCGACAAAGATCAGGCAAGACGTAAAAAATATCAGATATTTCTGACTAATGTCTGATATTTCTTCAGAGTTTTTTCCGACATTGATAAGACAAGACGTAAAAATTATCAGATATGTCGGACCAATGTCTGATATTTCTTCAGAGTTTTTTCCGACATTGATAAGACAAGACGTAAACATTATCAGATATGTCTGACCAATGTCTGATGTTTTATCAGAGTTTTATCAAACATTGATAAGACAAGCCGTAAAAATTATCAGATATGTCTGACCAATGTCTGATGTTTTATCAGAGTTTTATCCGAAAATGATCAGACATTTCGAAAATTCCTTCAGAATTTCCCCAGGAATTTACATCAGATTTCGTACCGAATTCTGACCGACATTTCTGCACATTTTTCCGAATTTCTTCAGACAAAGACTTCCGAATTCCGAGCAACCTTTCATACGATTTTCGTAACGAATTCGGACGGAATTCGGATACGAAATCGGCAACTTGTGCAGACTGTCGGTACGAATTCGTTACGAATTCGGCAAAAATTGTTTAGTGGGTTGTTTTGTATGTTTGGATGCTGTTGGCGTCATTAAGTTGTGTATTTTGTGTTTGTGAATTCTGTTCGTATATTTGGAGGTAGGTTCGTTTTATTGCGTTGATTATTTTGTTTTTTCTGTGTTTTTCGTTATGTATGTTTAGATGTATATTAGTTTAGATCAGCGTTGCGCGTTCATATTGTTCTAATTACGAAGATTTTCGGCAATTCACTCGTACACAACCCGATCATAAATAAAACTCATAGCAAGAGCGTAAAAATTGCAAAAATTTGTAAAAACAACAACAATATTTTCAAACAAGAGAATAACTTGCAAAAAACTCGTACACTCCAAAAACTTTTCAGGAATGCATAATATTAAAAATGCATAAAAACAATATTTATAATACCTTTTTTTAAACATTTTACATTAAAAGCTTTAATCTTTGTTTAGAAATAAACATTTTTCTTTTCTTTGAATATGCTTTATCTGCAAAGTTTTCAATTTTACTTCTTATAAAATTTGATCATAGCAAGCGTAACTAGGAAATCTTTTTTCTAAGTGTTTTTTTGTATTTTCTTACCACTGCAATAACAGTTTCTCTTTCTGCCTTGTGTTTTTCATTTCGTTTAGCGTTGTTGTTCATTTTGTTTAGCTTTTGCTGTAATAATAATAATGTAGTCGGGAAAAAATTTATAAAACTAAGATGTTTAAAATACACTATGGTGAAGGGTATAAGATTCGGCACAGCACTCTTGTTAGTATTTAATTTTAATTCTTACATAAATATGCATATGTAAATATGTATGTGGCAGACTTTTTAAAATTAAAATTTTGATAATTTAATTTTAATTGTAATATTTTTAAATAATAATAATACATTTTTATCAATTTTTTTTCTCCGACAAGAACCATATTTAGTGGTTGAATTGGATAATGAAATGAAAACGTTAAGCTATTTTCAAATAAAATAAGAACAGTAAACATTACTTAGGACTATCAGCGCATGTTAAAATAGTGGCAAATTTCTTTTTTCAGAAATTACACGTATAATTACAAAAAAAAAAAATATTTTATTTTGCAATTTCTTTCCAAATTAAAAATTTTGCAAATAAAAAAAGGTAATGTCTCAGTCGGTTTGAAAAATACAGGCATTTGAAGTAGCTTTTTGATATTTTGATTTCGAATCAAAGTAAAATGTTAATATTTTTATTTTTGCAAAAAATTTTTTTCGCCGTATCGGATATTACATAATACAAAAGGAATGCTTTTATTTGACACTAATATTTCCGCAAATCATATGGCGCTATAGTTGTCTGAAAGCAAAATGTTTTTTTTTCAGATAAACGCTTCTAGGACTACTATAAATGAAGAAATTTTATTTTTCTTTCGCAATATCTATTTAGTCCATAAATATAATTAAATGTATAAAATTTAAAAAATTTTTGCATCACGTCTTTAGTTGAAAATACAAAGAAAAATAATTTTTAATTTTAAAATTATCATAAAATGTTTGCAATTACAAATTTTTTTAATATGCATATATCTCGGAGGAGTTAGTTATAATAAAATAAAATTTACGAAGTATTTGTAAATAGTTATGAATGTCACATTAAAAAATGTCACATTTTCAAAAAAATTACGCCTATTCTTGGCAAGTTTGAAAAGGTCCTGCTCAGTCCTTAGATCTCTGACATCAACAAGATATACCTTAAATTGCGTGAAATTACTACACCTATTAAATACCTCTGCATAAATTTTATTTGATAAACGCGAGTGCATGGACTAAAGAAAAGAAAAACGCCAAATTTTGGTTATATTTTTTTACAGCCGTATATATTTTCACCAAAAAGCACTAATGAAATTTTTATATGGATTTTTTAATGTCCAAACTCTTGTAACTCTTGTTTAAAAAGCATAGTTCTATAAGTTATGAGCTGAAAGTACAGTTTTGAAATAAATGAACAAACTCTGATAAATTTGAGAGCATTTTTTATTTTTTATGAATATTTTTGTATATTATACCGAAATGTATAGTTACCAAAATACGAGACAATTTAATTCAGTTTCAACAATGGATATTTAAAAAAAATATGATTTTTAAAATTTAAAACTTCAAAAATGATCTGGGAAAACTAAAAATATATTCGTTCTCTATGGACTATAACAAAACGGAATTGGTATATGAGAATCCCTGCATTTTTTGGTGTATTACTGCAAAATCATTTATACAAAACCAAAATGAACAAAATTTCTCAGTATTTTTTATGTCGAGTTTTTTTTGTTGTCCAGCTGTTTAAAACCCAATGTCCAGTTTTTTTTGAATCGGAATTTGGCAACCCTAGGTGTACGGTTGTATGGGGCTAGGCGAAATAATGTTTCGATTATATGAGCAATTACATGAAAAGGTAAACCACGACTGAAAAAATAAAACCCTTATTACTTCTCCATTTTTGAAGATAATTCAACAAAATTTCGTATATGATCTTTTGTAGAACTAAAGACGAAGACTGTTGAAAATTTTTGAAATCGTTTTATATTTACACCTCGCTGCTATACAAACGGACCAGAAAATATCAGTTTTTAGCTCATAATTTTCATATATAATACTATCCCTTCAAAAATAGGCAGATCTAAAATGTTTATAAGCCTAAACCTTTATGCCGATTTTTCATAACGATTGGATCTCATTTGACCCTAGTTCCATTCAAAGTTTAATTTTAGAAAAACACTAAAACGTCCGTAACTCACCTCTTATCACTAGTATTATGATAACATTTGGCACAAATAAGTTTTATATCAACTAAAATCACACCCTAGGATTTTATGAGGATAGGTCCATATTTGACCCTAGTCGCCATATAACTCACTTAACAGTTTTTTTATTTTTATCTATTAATTGCTTTAACATGTACAGTGCCTCTCATAAGTATTCGAATTTAAGTATAATGTGAAAAGAAACCAAATTTAATAACATATTATGTATGCAAAATTAATAAGTTAAATTGTCTGGACAGTCCTTAGCTTTGATATCATGCTTTTTAAAACTTTAAAAATTCGCATTTACTTAAATTAATTTAGCTTTATTTAATAAAAAAGTATTCGAATTTTCCTGTATTTCATATTTGACCATATTTTACGAAACACAAAAATTATAATCGAATGGTATTTTTCTAAATAGTATGGTCTCATTTGACCCTAGCCCCTATAAAAAGACAGTCTGGCTTAAATGTCCACAATTTTATTCAACAATAAATGGCTTAAGTATATCTGAAGGAAGGTACAATTCAACTTAAATGCTATTTTTGTAACAAGTGTAGGGATTATATGGTCTGCCTCGCCCGACTATAATTTCTAACTTATGTTGCATATAAATAATTCAAAACAAGTATGACTGTATAGTCGGGCGTAGCCGACTATATAATACCCTACACTTGTCAGTATGTATGTTAAAAATGGGGATTATTTAAAAAAATAAAGCATTTGGTTTGTTTTTTTTTTAACTTTATTTCGGAGTAATTTTACTTTTATTTTGGCAAAAAAAGATTTTTTTTACAGGAGGGTTCAAAGGGGAGTAGGGCAAAATATGGCCCTATCCTTAAAAATGTTGGTAGGGGGAGTTAAGTTTTCTTCAATAATATTTATGTAGAATTTAAAAGTGTTAATAGTGTTTGTAAGTGAATTTTGACCTTGAAGTCATTTTCTGAAGGGGAGTTTGTATGGGGGTAGGATCAAATGAAGCCCGATCATCGGTAGTGTCATTTAAAGTTCTATAAAACTGAGTTTTGTCGACTTTTGTTAACATAATAGATCATTTAAATTAATTATAAGCCAAAAGGCCCTAGTTGGGGGTACGGTCGAAATAATGGTCCGATTTTAACCATTTTCAATAGGCTTCGTCCTTGGGCCAAAAGAAGCGGGTGTGCCAAATTTCGTCTAATTATCTTCAAAATTGCGGCCTGTACCTTGCGCACAAGCTTTACATGGACAGCCAGCCAGCCGGCCAGACGGACGGACATAGCTTAATCGACTCAGAAAATGATTCTAAGCCGATTGGTATACTTTAAGGTGGGTATTGGTCGAATATTTTTCTATGTTACAAACATTAGCACAAACCCAATATACCCTCCCCACTAAAGTGGTGTAGGGTATAATTAAACATATTTTTACAGAAAAGTGATTAAAATTGCCAAACTAAATATGTGGAATAGGATATCCCGTGGGGCACATTTTTTGGGACAACCTCTTAAAGGATGCGTATTAATGTACTAAAAAATAAAAAAAAAAACATTTTTTTGAAGAAGCCCACAGTTCCCTACCAGCGATTGAAAATATCGATCTCAGTACAACATGCCCAAAAAAAAATTTGCAATCTTTTAGAAATGAGCCCCAACAATTCCGTAATTTTAAGCTTATTGCGGGAAAAAGTAAAGACTATTCCTGGTCTGCAAAACGACTGTTGGTGTATTATAAATGCCAAACTATTTTTTACTATTTTCTGTATAAACTAATTATAAGCAATACATTTTGTTTAATATTTATCTAAAGATTGAAAAAATGTTTATCCAAAAAATATTTTTCAATTAATGAAACATTTTTTGTTGATTAAATTACAGCACACTTGATTTCTATTATATTTTTATTTTCTGTTGTCATATACAATGCAAAAAAATTTTATTAAAAATTTAAACTTCATATACAAGTAAATCAAAAGTAACACAGAGTAAAACACACAACATTGGTTACAATTCCGAGTGCTCTGAAAATTTTCTATGGGGAACTAAAAATTTATTTGTGGACCAAAAATACTCTACAAAAATTTAATTTTTTTCTTAATCAGCTCATAATTCGGGAATTTTTGAGACCCATTTCAAAATAAGCGAAGATAATTTATTTTTCACAAATTATACTGAGGTACATTAATATGCATTGATTAAGAGGTATTCCTTCATGAAATTCTTATGTATAAAAAATGCCAACAAATGTTTGAAAAATGCTAAAAAAGTTGTAGATTACATTTTAGTTTTTAGTTTTTTTGTTTAACAGTACCAATAAAACTCACCTGCAGAGAAATTTTTAAACATTTCGAAATTTCTTTAGTTTCCTCCTGTGATTTTATATTATCCACATTGCTGATAGTGTCACTAATTGTATGGACTTCTTGCTTGGCGCTATTATTAACAGGGTGCTTAAACTTGTTTACGAGTTTTCCTTTTAACATATTAAGAGAATTTCCTAAAATAAACAAAAATACATTAATAATATTGTTTTTAGATATACGAATTTTTTCATATGGGAGGTACCAAGTACCCCATTAGAAGTCCGCCCGTTATACTCTGTCTGAACTCACAAAATTCTCTCTCTCTCTATATATATATATATATTATATTAATCACAGATCAAAAAGAAGAGAATTAAAATCGTTTCTTTTTTTCTTAATAAAAATAGAAAAAATACAAACTTATCAAAATGAAGAATACCTTCAAATAAGAGGTTTAGATGCTTTTTTACACATTTATTTTGCATACTTCTTTTCTGTAAAAGTTCAGAAGTTTGCAATGTTTTGTCAGTAGCATAAAAATAAATAATAGTTATTTCGTTTTCCTTTTTCTGAATTTAATAATTTAAGTTTTTTTGTTAATTTTGGTAAATACATGTATATTAATAATAATTTATAATAATTATTAATAATATATCAAAAATATTTTTTTTAATTTCAACCATTTCTGAAACTGATTGTCAAGGACCTAAGTCTCCTGTCAAAGACCTAACTTGTGAGAATATTAGAATAACAAAAACACAGTTGTTAAAACGGTACTAAATAACAGGTAAGAGTGCTATATTCGGCTGTTCCGAATATAGTATATTTTAAACATATTAGTTTTATACATTTTATATTTTTTTCCGATTACATTATTATTACACCAAAAGCAAAAAAAATGAACAACAAATAAAAAACATATACACAAAAACACAAGGCCATTTAACCAAGAGACATCTAAACATACATAAGGAAAAACACAGAAAAACAGAAACAAAATAAACAACGCAATAAAACCTGCAAGAGCGTAAAAATTACAAAAATTATCTTTAGTTGCTAGACAGCATTCAACAAAGTAGGTTGATGCCGCACAGTGGGGCAGAATGGAAATTTTTTGGAAATAAATCTGGCATTTCTAAACGGCTGATCCGATCGGCGTGAGCGTAGCCAAGGAGTATTCGAGTTTAAGTTTTGAACATGAACCTCGCAGATGCCCCAGGGACGGAGCTGTGGCGACTCAAAGTAGGGTATCTACGACATGTAAAATTTTTAAACTCGTGCCATTTTTTTGTTTTTCACCCAAATACTACTTATCTCTTATAATATCCGAGTTATAGGCATTTAAAAATTTAGTGATACAAAATTTACCATACCTTGGTCCGCCTTTTTTTGAATACCGGGCGTAATTTTGGATCAAATTTTTCTTGTAAGTTAGACAACAAAATTTCCAATAATATACAAAAAATTTCAGATCAATATCATTTACAGATTTAAAAATATACGTTTTTTAATTTTAAAATTCAAAAAATTTTAGATTTTTGCCGTTTTTTTGCCCAAAATGTGTCTCAACTCTTTTATTAATAAAATAAAATTTTCTTTAAGAACATATAACAATTTTATAGTTTTCTAAAAGGTATCTTTACGCAGAACGCTTTGGCGTAAAAAACTTGTCCTATTTTTTGAAAATGTTGCCACTGCGTCCTTCCGAATATGTCGTATTTTTTTATCAAAACTTCAACTTTGGGCGACATGTTCTAAAATCCCAAAGCTGGGATCAGAAAACTAAAATCAGTTTTGGAAACCTCAATATGTTTTCTATTTACTCCAAAAGTATTTTTCCAGCCCTGAAAGAAATGTGGACCCTATGGGCAAATATGTAAAAAATCCCATTTTTGGGATTTTCATTCCTATTTTTGGGAATTGCGGGATGCCCTTTGGCCTTTTCAATTTTTTTTTTTTTGCATTTTCTTATTTGAAATGACAAATTTAACAAGCGTTGAAGATTTCACTGAGTTTTGTTAATAAATAAAGATTTTGTCATATATTACATATTTGTTAAATTTCTAAAACTATGATTTATATCAAAATTGTAATAGGGTCGCAGATAGCTACAACAATTTAGTCCATATTTATCCCTTAATAGCTTTTTTTAGTTAGATATGGAAATTCTCGACCCTTTACAAAAAATTTCAAGCCAATATCTCAATTACATTCAAAAATATGTTCATTTAAACCTGTGTCCTTTAATTTCATCTTTTTCATATTTTAGTATTAAGTATGACAGAACATACATTTGGTGTTGAATAAAATATTTGGACAATTTTTAAAAATTATTTAGTTAATTATTTTATTAAAGACTATAACATTGTATATACAATAAAAAAAATATAATTTTATTATGAGCCACGCACAACAACACCTAAATCACCCCACACAAACCACCTTTCCCGCCCACCGAAATATAAAACACAATTTAATACAATATCATCAGTTAGTATAATAGCTTTTTTTATTTGAACTGTTTATCTTAAACATAATACAATTAATTCTTAGATCCTACTTATATAGTTAATTCCTAACACTACTTATTTTCTATAAAATAATCTGTCATAACGGTATACATATCCAGAAGGTAATATAAGTACTTTAAATCTTCCTTTTTGAGATGATAGAGTTTCATAACAAATCCATCTTTTTCGCATAGTTGAAAGAACAGGATCAGAAGATAGAAGTAAACTATTAAAAATATCTTCATTCTGTGATTGTTTAAATCTTATATTTACTTATTTTATTTTCTATTTGTTTGCTTATCCTTATAATTGAAAGGTCCTATTATGCATAAATTTTCAGAAATTTATAACTATTTTTTACCTAAATTTTCCGACAGATCATTTCGTTCTGTTTCGTTTATGATCATGTAGGTAAAAATATACAGGTAATGAGAATTTCGATTCATTCACTAATAAGAAATATCAATGACTGAATTACAGGTTATAGTAATATAGTCCTAAATGTTAATAGGTAGACAGTTCGTAATTTTTAACTTTGGAATACCTGTATCGGAAATGACAAGAATTGGTATATAAGTAAACTTCTCAGATTTTAAGTACCATATTTAATAAATCTAAAATAAAGGTTACATTAAAGTACGAAGAGCTGTGTTCCGTTTTATGGAGTGTATCTTCAAAAGGGCCAGAAAGAATTGAAGACATTTCAAATTATATAAAAACTACATATAGTAGAAAAGTAGACAAAACAGGCATATCAAAAATTGAAAACTTTTTAATGTAAATAGTAAGTCTGTGGATGGAAATCAAAAGAAATTTCGATTACAATTTTGTAGTTGGATGGAAACTACTATGGAAATCTCAACTTACAACACATCAGCAGGAGCGCCTTGCATGTCATACGAAGACTTATGTTCAAGGTCAAAAAAAAGAGGGTCACACAAAAACTTTTTTCAATCTCAAATGAGGAAATTGCTGATACATTTAACGAAATGCTGAAAGAGGAAAACCAACCTATGAATGCCGTACAGCATCAAGAATTGTGTCTGACTTTTCAGAAGACCAACTAAGGAAAATTCATAACTGTGATGTTGTCTTAATGTGTAAGTGGGGATGTGACGGTTTATCAGCACTTCCAGAATACAAACAAGCTTGTGGAAGACGGACATTGGCAGACTACAAAAGTGTATTTATGTCATCATTAGTGCCATTACGAATTCGTTCATATTCCCTTAATCCATCATCGTCAAGCATCGGAAATTCATTGGAAGATATATGGATCAATACAACTCCGGGTTCAAAAAATTTTTGTAGAACCTTTGGATTTGAATATATAAAGGATTCAAAGAAAACAACAAAAGATTTAGTGGAATATTTAAAAGATGAAATAAATGTACTGGAGCCCATTTGCATAAAAATAAAGGAATTCTCTATTAACGTATCATATCAGCTAAGCTTAACAATGATTGATGGAGAGGTCAGCAATGCCATAACAGAAACTTCTTCCTTCTGGAGATGCTCAATATGTAAGAGAAAAAGTCGCAATTCTCAAATATAAACAAAAGCAGAAGTATTAATGAAGAAGTCCTGTCTTTCGGAATTTCACCACTTCATGTCAGAATACGATTTTTGGATTACTTTTTACACATAGCATACGATCTCAAATATAGAAGTGTGCCAGAGAATCTTACTAAATCAATAAAAAAAATAATGAAGAATTGAAAGAACTGAGAGAGGAAAAAAGCAGAATCCAAGAAGAATTTAAAGTTCAGATGGGATTAAACATCGACAAACCACTTCCAAGTTGCGGTAAGACAACATCACAGTTATGAATTTTCCTTAGTTGGTCTTCTGAAAAGTCTGACACAATTCTTGATGCTGTGTTTTCGAGCAAAGATGATATATCAATACAAGCTTCCACATCATTAACAGCAATAGGTGATGGTAGGATAGTTTGTTTTCTTTCCTGGATCGCCTTGCAGAGCTTTCCTTAATATTTGGTACTTATTTCGACTGAGACCCAGTTCCAACATAAGCGCTATTGCTTCCTATTCAGTAAAATTTGATTGTGATGTTGGAGTTGGTATACTTTCCACAATTTGTTTAAGTCGTTTTGGTGATGCATTAGGAAGAATAGTTGCAATATGTACGGCATCCATAGGTTGGTTTTCCTTTTTCAGCATTTCGTTAAATGTATCAGCAATTTCCTCATTTGAGATTGAAAAAAGTTTTTGTGTCACCCTCTTTTTTTTGACCTTGAACATAAGTCTTCGTATGATCATGATCATAAACGAAACAGAACGAAACGATCTGTCGAAAAAATTTAGGTAAAAAATAGTTATAAATTTCTGAAAATTTAAGCATAATAGGACCTTTCAATTATAAGGATAAGCAAACAAATAGAAAATAGGTAAATATAAGATTTAAATACGTTCTGTCATACTTAATACTAAAATATGAAAAAGATGAAATTAAAGGACACAGGTTTAAATAAACATATGTTTGAATGTAATTGAGATATTGGCTTGAAATTTTTTGTAAAGGGAGAATTTCCATATCTAACTAAAAAAGATATTAAGGGATAAATATGGACTAAATTGTTGTAGCGACCCTATTAAAACTTTGATATAAATCATTGTTTTAGAAATTTAACAAATATGTAATATATGACAAAATCTTTATTTATGAACAAAACTCAATGAAACCTTTAACGCTTGTTAAATTTGTCATTTCAAATAAGAATATGCAAAAAAAAAATTAAAGTTCAAAGGGCATCCCGCAATTCCCAAAAATAGGAATGTAAATCCCAAAAATGGGGTTTTTTACATTTTTGCCCATAGGGTCCACATTTCTTTCAGGGCTGTGAAAATACTTTCAGTTTTCTGATCCCAGCTTTGGGATTTTAGAACATGTCGCCCAAAGTTGAAGTTTTGATAAAAAATAGGTCATATTCGGAAGGACGCAGTGGCAACATTTTCAAAAAATAGGACAAGTTTTTTACGCCAAAGCGTTCTGCGTAAAGATACCTTTTAGAAAACTATAAAATTATTATATGCTCTTAAAGAAAATTTTATTTTATTAATAAAAGAGTTGAGACACATTTTGGGCAAAAAAACGGCAAAAATCTAAAATTTTTTGAATTTTTAAATTAAAAAACGTATATTTTGTAAATGATATTGATCTGAAATTTTTTGTATATTATTGGAAATTTTGTTCAAAAAAAGGCGGACCAAGTTATGGTAAATTTTGTATCACTAAAATTTTAAATGCCTATAACTCGGATATTATAAGAGATAAGTAGTATGTCCAATCATGTTTTTTCAAGATCTCGTCGAGCGCTTTCAAAAAATGGCATGAGTTTAAAAATTTTACATGGCGTAGGTACCCTACTTTGAGCCGCCACAGCTAAGTCCCTGGGGCATCTGCGGGGTTCATCTTCAAAACTTAAACTCGAATACTCCTTGGCTACGCCCACGCGATCCCTATCGGATCAGCCGTTTAGAAATGCCAGATTTATTTCCAAAAAATTTCCATTCTGCCCCACTGTGTGTCGCTTTGTTTCAGAAATTGCAAACAAAATTTGTAAAAACAACAACATCATTGGCAAACAAGAGAATAACTTGCAAAGAACTCATACACTCCAAAAACGTTTCTGTTGAAGATGATATGGCAAATCTACAATGTGAACGGTGTTACTTTTGCTTTTTACATTTTTCTTTTCGTATTCTATATACAGTGTCTCTCATAAGTATTCGAATTTAGGTATAATATGAAAAGAAACCAATTTTAATAACATATTTTGTATGCAAAATTAATAAATTAATTTGTTAAATTCTCTAGCGGTGTACAGCTCCAAAACATGCCTTAACAAAACGTCATCCTATACAGTAGATTTTAGTTTTTACTACTTATAACATTCACGATTATGTTGCCCACTACAACAACACTGTATGTAAAAAATTTTGAGCTTATTTTTATCATAGTAGATAATATTTCAACAGATATCAATATTTTTGAGTTAGACCATAATGATATGGTGACATTCAGCATGGAGGCCATTGGTTATAAAAATAATGATTCCACTATATTGAATGGCGTTTCTTCGAGGCATGCTTTGGGGTTATAAACTTCCACAATATATTGAAAACTTAAAATGTATAACAGCTGATATCTAAAACAATTTATAGAAGACAAGTTTCCCCGAAAATGTTTGACCCTAGTATTATAAAAATGGACTTGAGTTCCAAGAAATTGAATTAGCGATAGAAGAATGATTCCAATAATATATCTTGGAACGTTTAAATACAGATTCTTGTAATAAAAAATATTATTTTTAGATACCCCAAGGGGTATATTAAATTAAAATAACAAATTTTGTTTTTATCTCTGGGAAAAAGGAGAAAAAATACAAATATTGCCAAAAACCGCCATTTTAATGATATTACATAAAAAGATGGTACAAATGCCCTAAAATTGTGGAACAAATGGTCCAAAAATATATCCATTCGGTTGATAGTTACCACTTAAAACAATTTTTAGCAAAAAAATCATTCGATTCTAATTTTTGTGTTTCGTATAATATAGTCAAATATGAAATACAGAAAATATTCGTATACTTTTGTGAGGTAATTTTATGGACTTTTTTTAAATAAAGCTAAATTAATTTAAGTAAATGTGAATTTTTAAAGTTTTAAAAATCGTGATATTAAAGCTAAGGACTGTCTAAAGAATTTAACAAATTAATTTATTAATTTTGCATACAAAATATGTTATTAAATTTGGTTTCTTTTCATATTATACCTAAATTCGAATACTTATGAGAGACACTGTATGTCAATCTCATTTAAAACTTTGAACTGTAAAGACATTTTTCATTTTTGCTTTAATAAATATTTTATACTTTACTTAAAAACTTTAAAGTGTGTTACAATAAAATTTATCAGGTTATGGGCCCAGATGCCTAAATTGTGTATGGAATTTGTTGAGTAAAGGATAAGAGTATAAGTGAATCAACAATGAGGGCGCCAGTAATACAGATCGAAAAGCTGGACGAGAACAACTACGACAGTTGGTCCATACAGATGAAGAGCGTACTCATAGTTAGTGGTCAGTTGAAAAATGATGCGACAGGTGTTTTCAAAGAGAAGTGGGAGTCCGATGATGACAAGGCACTTGCGTCTATTTGCTTGGGAGTAAAGCCAACACAGTTGGGGTACATAAAAAGTTATACGTCTTCCCATGATGCCTGGACGAAGTTGCAACAAGTGTATATGTCTAGAGGAACGTTATAGAAAGTGTCATTGTACAAAATACTAGTGAACCTGTCAATGAGTAATGGTGGCAATGTGGTACAACATTTATGAATTTGTGGAAGTTTCTGAGAAACTGGCTGAAAGTGGTATACAAATCCAGCAGGGGCTTTTGGTGATAATACTGTTATCTAGTCTATCCACGGATATTGATAATTTTGTAATAGCAATGGAAACAAGGTGATTTGCCTAATTTTCCGTTACTAAAACAGAAGCTCTTAATACTGTTATCTAGTCTATCCACGGATATTGATAATTTTGTAATAGCAATGGAAACAAGGTGATTTGCCTAATTTTCCGTTACTAAAACAGAAGCTCTTAGAAGAGGGCAAACGCAGAAAAGAGAGAATCGACAACGATCATGCACCATCAGGTTCACAACAACAGCAACAGGCATTCACAGCAAAATCAACATTCACACGCAAAGACAAAAAGTATAACAACAACAGCAAGAATTTCAAAGGCAAGTGTTTTATATGTGGTGTGATTGGTCACTATGCAAGCAAATCTGAGAAAAAGAACAAATACAATAAACAAGCAATGACAATGTTAGCTGCAGCAGAGGCAAGTTCGTTAAATTTGAAAAATCGGTATGTTGACAGCGGGTAACTTCGCATTGTGTAACAACAGAAAGATGTTTGTACGTTTTAAAGATCATCATGAGGTTATTGCATTGGCTGACAACAAAAACATAAATGCCAGTGGAAAAGGTGATGTATTAATCTACAATAACAATTTTGAAATTTTGCTTCAAAACGTTTTGTTTTCCTCTGAGTTGCAGGCAAACTTTATTTCTGTCAACAAAGTCGTCGGTTTATTCGTAGAATTTAATTCGAGACATACTGTTATAAAGAGAGCAGATGGTACTAATGTATTGAAAGCAGAACGCAGGGACAACATGTTTGAAGCAGTAAATAATCGTGCAACGGAGAGATAATGTGCTGTTAATACTTAATATGAACAATGTATGGCATAACAGGTATGACCATTTCAACTTTAAAAGTCTGCAAAAATTTTTAACCACATAAATAAACAGTCAAACTGAAAGACATGTATGTTAAGTAAAATACATGTATTGTCGTTTCCCAAGAAACCTACAACAAAGACACCAAATTTGTTAGAGATTGTTCATTCTAATGTCTGTGGTGCCTTTAAAGTAAAATCTGTAAGCGGTGCTAAATACTTCATAACATTTATTGAAGACAGATCTCGCAGAATTTTTGTTTACTTTAGTAAGAGTAAAAGTGAAGTGTTTGGGAAGATTCAACTGTATAAGACACATGTTGAAAAGCAAACAAGCTGCAAAATAAAAACTCTGCAAACGGACAATGGTGGTGAGTATATAAACTCACAGTTTGATTAATTTTTGTCAACAGAAGGTATCAGTAGACAATTGACAGTAACTTATACGCCGCAACAGAACGGTGTGGCAGAGAGGGCCAACCGTACACTAATAGAAATTGCAAGGTCTACGATAGTACATGCTGGCGTTAGCGAATATTTATTGGCAGAGGCTGTAAACATTGCAGCGTATATACTAGAGTATTCAAACGATTAATCGTCGTTCGGTTAATCGATTAATTTTTGACGATTAATCGTTCGAATAAATGAAAATTGTCAAATTTCAAATAACGAATAATCCCGAATAATTTCTATCAATTAACCGATTAAGAAAAACTCACTATTTAGTAGTAATACTATGTATTTTCTACAAATTTTATATTTTTATAATAAATTTTTCTTCTTTTCTTAATTTCTTAATCAATTTTCTATAATAAAGAAAATTTATTTGATGATTTTTGAAAAGAAATCACAGAAATAATTATATCGCTTTTATTTTTACAACCAGTTTTTTGAGAACATTGTTGTGTTCTTAAGTATTTCTAATAAGTTTTCAGCAACAGTTATAGTTGAACTAGTGTTCAATGGAACGTATGAATTCTAGAACTCGTTGAAAATCTTAAAAACAGTAATGTCTTTATATCGAAAAGCATTTCACATAAACAGGAATAATTTCTAGTATTTGATATAAAACTAAACAAAGAATTGAAGTGAAAGAAGTGAAAATAATATTTCTTTTTATAAACCGTGCAAAAGTTATTTTCAAACATGAAAAAATCTATGCGTACAGGAAACTGTGGACCATTAGTATTAACTGTGTAGTCAGTTTTTCATAATCAGCTCTAATGCTCCTGTAAAAGGACTTTAAAGTTTAAAAGACATTCAATTTCAAAAGATGGAATTCCAAATTTATATTAAAAAGTTGGTATTAATATTAATTTCAAATAAAGCTGAGTTTCTCTGCTTCGAAATAATATAATTTATTTCAAATCATCAAGATCATCTAGAAAGAATTGGAAATCTTAAAGAAAATTTGTCACAAAAAAGTAGTTAAAAGTTTTTGAGTCGAAAATGAATACTTTTTAAATTTAAAGGTTTCATTTTCTCTAAGTGAGACAGGTAAATAAATATAGAATATACAGATTCCCCGCTTTCATTTGATACCAATTGCATATTAAAATGCATATAAATTATAAAATGCATATAAATATTCGTTTGTAGTCCTTTAAACTTTGAAATCCTTTTATAAGGACATAAAAATCGGAGTACGCAATTTTATAAGTGGAATTTATTTTCACATGCTTATCAACTTTTCCATATTTGAATGCTTTTTTCAAAATTGTTACGGGGTGTATATGAAGAAAATTATTGTTAAAAGCAATGATAACATCTAGTTTCCTTTTATTCGAATAACCGAATAATTTTTAATTATCCGATTATTAACCGGCTAACGTAAAACCTCAAATAATTATTTGTCGAATAAACCGAATAAGACAAAAACCCGAATAATTGAATACCCTAGTATATACGTAATAGATGCCCAACAAGGCAATTGGAAAGTAAAACACCATATGAAGTGTGGTTCGGTGGAAAGCCGAATGTTGATCATTTGAAAACATTTGGTTCGTATGCGGTAAGTCGACAAATAAATCAAAGTTTAAGGCAAAAGGCACACCATATATTATGGTTGGATATTCAGCGACTTCAAAAGCATATCGTCTTTTTGATAAATCAACACATAATGTAATCGATCAGCGCAATGTTTTGTTTGATGAAGAATTATTTGATGTTGATAAGGAGGACAATAACAACTTTGAAATACCTCGCAAGGCAGAGAATTATTTGACAATATATTTGTGTGATGGTGATAGCAGTGCAGCTGTAGTTGACAACGATTGCCAACCTTCTGTGCAGAAAAGTGAAGACGATGAAAACTATGATACGGCAGATGATGACAACGAATCTGAAGATGGTAATTGAGCAGGACAGAAAACTATTGGTCCTGGAAGGCCTATGATAAAAAGATCTGGAAAACCTGGCAGACCGAAAAAAACAATATAATGAGATACAGCAAGAGGATAATAAATTTAATGTTGCTATTGAGGAGAATATTCCATTAACAGTTGAAGATGCTTTGTCCTGTAAGAATAAGGATTTTTGGGAAAAGGCTATGAACGATGAATTCCAGTCATTGAGAAAATATAACACATGTTAATTATCAGATTTACCGATATTTCTCAAGGCAATACCATGTAAATGGGTATTCGCTCTAAAACGAAACGTTAATGGAGAGGTCGAGAGGTACAAGGCACGCCTAGTTGCCAAGGGTTGCAAACAACGATTTGGAATTGATTTCCAGGAAACTTTTTCTCCAATCGTGCGGTATTCGACATATGTTTACTTTTAGCATTGGCGGTACAGAATAAGATGCACCTACACCAAATAGATGTGAGTACAGCATATTTGAATAGTAGTCTTCAAGATGAGATATATATACGGCACCGACACATTTTGTTGATGCTTGTTCACCAGAAAAGGTTTTATGTTTGAATAAGGCGATATATGGTTTAAAGCAAAGCGGTAAAAAGTGAAACTGTAAACTGGATAGAGTTTTACGACAGATGAATTTTGTTTTATTCAATAATGAACCATGCTTATACAAGGCTTTCAAGAATAATAAACTGATGTTAATAGCAGTATACCTTGATGATTTGGTTATTGGATGCAGTAACATAGCAGTTGTGCATGAGGTGAAGACACAAATTGCCGATAATTCTAGGAATGGAAATAGAGCGTGAAGGCGATACAGGAACGATTAAATTGATTCAATCTGAATATATATTGGTGATATTTTGAGACAAAATGGTATGGATGAATGCAAATCAGTCTCGGTGCCACTTGCTGGTTATCAGGTAAATTGTACTGATGACTCAACGAAAATATGACCAAATTGAACAATCGATTTAAAACTTATTTATGAAGCGGGAGATCATAACAAAGGTGTGGAGGTGTTCGTAGATGCTGACTGAGGAGGAAACGCATTGGACAGAAAATCTTATACAGGTTTTGTATTTTTCTTCAATGATTCTACAATCTCATGGGAGTCACGAAAACAATCTTTAGTCGCTCTCAGCAGTACAGAGGATGAATATATGGCAGCTTCAGATACGGCAAAGGAAGCAACATATTTAAAACGATTATTTATTGAAGTAAATGCATGCAGTGATGTTCCTGTAAATTTGAATATTGACAACCAAGGTGCTCAAAAATTTGCTGAGAATCCAGTTTTCCACAAACGCAGCAAGCACATCGATATAAAGTTTCATCATATCAGAGAGCTGGTGCAAAGTAAACAGGTGGAGCTTGTAAGTATATTGTTCAACAGCGGATGTTTTGACGAAAAACCTACCAAGGGTTAAACATTTTAATTGTGTGAATTTGATGAAATTAAATTAATTTTTATTTGTAAAACAACATCCACATTGAGGAGGAGTGTTGAAATGATATGGCAACTCTACAATGTGTACGTTGTCACTTTTGCTTTTTTCATTTTTCTTTTTGTATTCTATATATGTCAATTTCATTTAAAACTTTAAACTGTTAAGACATTTTTCATTTTTGCTTTAAGAAATAATTTATACATTACTTAAAAACTTTAAAGTGTGTTACAATAAAATTTATCAGTTTCAGGAATGCATAATAATAAAAG
The DNA here is from genome assembly GCF_022045245.1 of Lucilia cuprina. Taxonomy (NCBI): domain Eukaryota; kingdom Metazoa; phylum Arthropoda; class Insecta; order Diptera; family Calliphoridae; genus Lucilia; species Lucilia cuprina. The sequence goes on along the minus strand of NC_060950.1, from coordinate 48,230,463 downwards.
TACATAAAAACGAAATTTTTATACTTTTTTTTATACATTTTATATAAAAAATTTAATCTTTGTGAAGAAATAAACATTTTTATTTTCTTTGGATATGTTAATTTATAAAATTGACCATTTTACTTGTTTTAAAACTTGATCATAGCAAGCGTAATTAGGAAATATTTTTTCTAAGTGTTATTTTAGTATTTTCTCACCACTACAATAACAGTTTTCAGAGGTTGTCTAGGATTTTTGCTCATATCTCAGTTATTTATAGACCTGATTGCTGATTTTAAATATATATTTTATCTTATTTTTTCTGCACTAATGTAAAATGAAAAAAATATATATAAAATATTTTCAAAGTGAAAAAGTACAACTTTTCTTTTATCAGTATTAATTAAAATTGAATGTCAAAGAATAAAAGATATTCTTTGCAAAAAATAATAAAGATTATGTTTAAGTGAAAAACAATTGACTGCGTTTAGTTCCCCCTAGTTTGTTTTATTTTCTCAGAGCTCGTATGAGAGAATAAATATAAGCGTCAGTTTCGCCTATGTTTAGTACTATATGATATGAACCGTTAATTTGAAAGTGGTATGAGCCAATATGTTTTGAAATTAACATAAGGAACAGTCAAGCGCAAAAAGAGATACGCTAAGAAAATGTTATTGTAGTGGTGAGAAAATAATAAAAAAAACACTTAAACAAATTATTGCCTAATTTTGCTTATTATGATCAAATTTTATGACAAGTAATACTATAAATTTTACAGATAAAAGATATTCAAAGAAAATAAAAATGTTTATTTCTTCAAAAAAAATTTAATATAAAATGTTAAAAAAAGTATTAAAAATATTGTTTTAATGTATTTTTATTATTATTCCTGAAAAATTGTTGGAGTGTACGAGTTATTTGCAAATTATTCTCTTGTTTTCAAATTGTGTTATAGTTTTAACAAATTTTGTTTGCAATTTCTGAAACAAAGCCACATCAACCTCAAAAAATTTTCTTAACTGTTTATCCGATTTGAATGCTTTTAGTCGTATAGTAGCATATAGACCTAACTGATTTGAATGTATTAGCGGAACCACAAAAAAACACACAGTTTTAAAAAGGAACTAAATAAAAAATGTATTTTGGTACATTATTTTTTGTGTACTTACTATGGGGTTTAATGAATAAAAATATTTGTCAATAATTTTTTTTAATATATTTTATCTTAAAACATCCCTCTCCGAAGGTGGATAATGAGGTGACCGTGACAGTGCAACAGAAGGCACGGTTAGCAACACAACCTCTGATCCCTCCAAGAGAGATGATGCTCAGTCAGTCTCTGAACTGATGAGCAAATTCTCTACTCGGAAGGATGGGGAGGTCGACGATGACGACCTTCTGGTCTATCCCAGGAGTTCGCCAACGCCGATGTCGTTTTAAAATTTTAATTTTCAATATCTCCTAAACTATAGGAGATAATTTATTGCTATGCGACATTTTTTATAGTGCTCGATGAGGAGATTCTATATACGAATTTTTTTTAAAATCGGAACTCAAATGAAGAAAAATGATCGTTTTAAAAATTTAACATAGCCGAGGTGTCCTAATTTGAGAACCCCCCGCCGGGCCCCTGCTTGGCCATAAGATCCAAATTCAAAAATTAAACTCGACAATACCTCCTCTTTGTACATACCAAATTTCAGTAAAATCGGATTAACCGTTTAGAAGTTACCGAATTATTTCCCTCTTTTTTTCCTATACCACTGTGGGGTGCTTGGATTCTTGGATTGGATTCTCTCTCTATTAATTAAAATCATTAAAATCGGATTAACCGTTTAGAAGTTACCGAATTATTTCCCTCTTTTTTTCCTATACCACTGTGGGGCGCTTAACAGTTTTGACCAATACAAATCTCCGGGTCCTGATGGTATTATACCTGCGGATCTTCAAAAGAACGAAGATTTCGTCATTCCATGGCTGCTACCGATCTATAAGCATGCCTTAGGTTGCTATACATCCCTCATATGTGGATTAAATATAATGTGGTTTTTATTCCTAAAGGGGGAAAGAAACCAAAGGATTACCGACCAATCAGTCTCGCGTCTTTTCTTCTGAAGACTCTTGAGAAAGTCATTGATGTACACCTGAGATTAACTATCCCTTCGGAATTGATCTCCAAATCACAACATGCCTATACCAAAGGCAAGTCTGTTGAAACGGCGCTACACTCGCTAGTGGGACATGTAGAAAGTTCACTATCGCACAAAGAGTACTTCTTGATATCTTCCTGGACATTGAAGGTGCCTTTAACAATGTCGAACCCTATGTCATTATAGACGCACTTGATGGACTAGGGGTTGATCAGCAAACTCAGCAGCTTATAGTAAAACTTCTGAGTAATAGGGTCATAAGTGCAACGATGGGCGGAGTCAATGTCTCAAGACTTGCCAGTCGTGGCACACAACAGGGGGGAGTCCTATCTCCCCTACTCTGGAATGTGGCTATGAACTACTTACTAAATGAACTAGATAAAAGGAGAATTAAGGCTGTCGCTTATGCTGATGATGTCGCGGTAGTGGTAACTGGTAAATTCCTAGATACTGTATCAAATTGCATGGAATCTGCTCTCAACTTGCTTAGCAAATGGAGTGTTTCCTACGGCCTCAGTGTAAATCCACTGAAAACTGAAGTGGTTCTTTTTACAAGGAAGTATAAGATAGAAAATTTCATGCCTCCGAAGTTAAATGGAATAAGGCTCAATCTATCTTGGAGTAATCCTTGACAGTAAACTATCCTGGAATATGAATTTCCAAAACAGGATAAATAAGGCTAATATAGCTATTTACACCTGCAAGAGGGCAGTTGATTCAAACTGGGATGTCAACCCTAAAGGTATCAACTGGATCTTCAAAGCAGTTAGGCCAATATTATTTTATGGTGTTATTGTTTGGTGGCAGGCATTGGAAATCGCTTCTCATTGTGCAGCCATCGAACGAACCTTACGCAATATTGCAATCCTAATCACGGGAGCAATGAGGACGACGCCAACGAAAGCCCTGCTAACCATAATAAATTGGTTACTAGCTGACCTGATGTATTCAACTAGCCCTTAATTCTGCAATCAAAATAAACGCGTGTGGTTCGTGGTCCGGTAGTAGAGTATAGGGCACTCACGAATAATTAAACACTTCGAATCTTTGCATCTTAATGTAAACTATTGCGTTGCGAAACCTCACACTCAACTGATGGTGTAACGAATGTTTTCTCTGACGGCTCCAAGAGGAGTGGAAGAGTGGGTGGTGGCTTTTACATTGAAAGATTTGGAATCAAATCCTCTTTTAGGCTACCTAATTATTGTAGTATTTTACAGGCAGATATTTCTGCTATAAAGCGAGTCGCAAACTGGCTGAGGTATTATCAAATATCGGGTGATATATGTATATATACGGACAGCAAAGCTGCGATTAAAAATCTAGCGGATGTCTTTACGACATCTAGGTTAACCGAAGAATGCTGGGTATCTTTGAACGAGATAGCGAGACATTCTAGGATAACGCTAATATGGGTCTCTGGACATAGTAATTGTCAGGGAAACTGTATAGCTGACGAACTTGCCAGAAATGGTGCGATGAGAGAGGAAGATGAACTCGACGCATTTACTAACTGTAAGTTACTGGTTCAGTACGAACTATATGAAATGCCTCAAATCAGATGGTTCAGTGAAACCACCTGTCTCAATTCGAGGTCAATTTGGCCTCTATATGAGGCTCCCAGGTCAAGCTTGCTATTAAGCTTTCGCAGTTATAACGGGACACTGTGCTATTGGCAATCATGCCAGAAGAATGGGTCTCGAATATAACGACTACTGTAGGAGTTGTATTAATGAGGAAGAAGAGGAAACAATACCTCACCTTCTCTGCTATCATCTTTCAATGAAAGCAGAGAACAATGTTTTGGGCTTGCTGCTTTATCTTGTCTGGATAAGCTATCTGGGATATGCTTGAAGAATATCCTAAAGTTTGTGAATCAAACCAGTTGGTTTAAATCTGGAAGTAGAGAGTAATAGTCAAGTGTACCCCTACGACCACTAGAGTAACACAACGGGACCGCAATTAGGTGGACCCATGTGAGCCACTCATCCTTAATCAAATGGCTGCCCTTCTTACCTAACCTAACCTAGATCTCGCAGATGTCTTGGGTCTTCTAAAAACTGATTTCAATAAACATGCAGACAGACATGGCTTAAACGACTCTGCTACCTATAAGGATTCAGAATATATACTTTATGGGGTCGGAAAATTATATTGTAGAAATTACAAACGAAATGACAAACTCATATATACATATCCTTCTCACTAAGGTGAAGGGTATAATTACATATCGTGTCATGAGGATTTAATATACATTTTTCTTTGCATGAAAATTTTCAAAGTTTTATTTTGTTCGTCAATAAATAAAACAAGTATGAAAGTATAGTCGGGCATGGCCGACTATAAAGAAACTTTTACCATAATTCCAAAATATTTAAGCAATTTATTGATAAAAAACTAAAATTTCTAAATAAGGCTTTATATAAGTCAAATATGGGACGGATATATTTTTAAATAACAGTTAGTTTTGTTGAGTTTCATTGCGATACAAATGGTTACAAGTCAATTTTAGACGTTTAAGACATTTTTTGAAGAGGGGTTTGTATGGGGGCTAGGGTCAGATAAAGGCCGATCCTTACGAAAATTTGCAGTGTCATTTATACTTATATAGAACTTATTTGTGCCAATTTTCAGAGATATAATAGAATATTTGACGTTATTATGGCATAAAAAGTTCAAATCGGGAGGTACGGTTGTATGGGGGCTAGGTGAAATAATGGACCGATTTCAACCATTTTCAATAGGCTTCGTCCATGTGCAAAAAAACATGCTTGGTCCAAATTTCATCAAATTATCTTGAAAATTGCGGCCTGTACCTTGCGCACAAGGTTTACATGGACAGCCAGCCGGACAGACGGACGGACGGACGGACATGTCTTAATCGACTCAAATAATGATTCTGAATCGATCGGTATACTTTAAGGTATTGGACCAATATTTTTTATGTTACAAACATCAGCACAAACGTATAATACCCTCCCCACTATAGTGGTGTAGAGTATAATTAATTAGTTGACATAAATTATTCGGTTTATTCGTTATTTAACGATTAATCATCAAAAATTTATCGATTTACGATTGACGATTAATCGTTTGAATACCCTAGTAATCAGTAAAGTTTTACTGATTACTGACAAATTTTGCAGTATTCAGTAAGTTTTTACTGGTTACTGAAAAAATTTTCAGTATTCACTAAATTTTATTGATTACTGCAAAAAATTGCAATAAATTTACTGGTTACTGCAAAAAACTGCTGAATACTGAAATTTTTTTCAGTAAACAGTAAAAATTCACTAAATACTGAAAAATTTTTTAGTAACCAGTAAAAATTTACTGATTACTAGGGTATTCAAACGATTAATCATCGATCGGTAAATCGATAAATTTTTGACAATTAATCGTTAAATAACGAAAAAACCGAATAATTTATGTCAATTAACCGATTAAGAAAAACTTATTATTAAACATAATTTCTTTATATAGAACAGGATTTCACATGAAAGTAAATAATTTCTAATATTTGAGAAAAAAGTTAAGAGAATTGAAATTAAAGTATAATTTTGTTTGCTATTGGAAGAAAAATATTGTAGAAAAGAAATAACTATTAAAGCAACATACACTTGCCTCTTATTTGATTAACCGAATAATTTTAAATTATCCGATTATTAACCGTCCAACTTAAAACCCCAAAGAATTATTTGTCGAATAATCCGAATAAGACAAAAACCCGAATAATTGAATACTCTACTGATTACTGAAATGTGTAATGAAGTAAAAATATACTGCAGTATGACCATGTATGTTGTCTATAGACTGATAACTGATAACTCATAAAATTTTAACAGTATAAGTTTAGAAGAAACCATACACCACTTATTGGTTTGAAATTTTTTATTAGGGTTGTGCCACAATTAAAAAAAAGTATTAAAAGTCGTATATATAATAAACTTCAAAAATGAATTATATACTATAAATCGTATATCTGAAAAACCATAAAAGCTTTTAGACACCAAATTTAGTACGATTAACTTTAGTTTTAATCTGAATGCTTAGAACATAAATGGACGTACTAAGAATAGTAGGCGTGGTATCTCCCTTTTACATAATGAACATTTATATCCATAAGAATTTTTAGGAGTAGATATTTGGGTGGTCGTGTTTTAACAGGATTTTTCACTTTTTACTAATGTCGGTTTTTTCTTAATGTTGATAACCCGCGTTTTTACTTGCCTGTTTAAATACTTTTTTTTTTTGTTTTTCATTTTCGCATAGCCCCATACAAGTGAAAACCAAAAATGTATAAGAATCGGAAAATATTACTATTCTTATATAAGGTCCGCTTCAGAAATTTACTTTGGTGCTAAATATTGTCTTGATAAACTTGTTTATACATATTAAGGGCTTATTGGTGTAACTCGATATGCCACAAAAATAAAATTTAGAGTAAATCCACATTTAAGTTTGAAAAAATTCTCAAAAAATTAGATTTTATAAATTTGTACTTTAAACACGCTTAACTATCAGATGCCAATGGATGGATATAATAAATAAATTGGAAACGTCTGTTTTAGAAAAAAAATGTTGTTTATCAAGTTCTTGCTTAATAATAATTTAATATTTTTTTATTATTTAAAAACAAGTTCTAGTATATTTTCAAAGTGTTCTTGCAACAAAAAAATATAATATTTATTTTCAAAAATAAATTTATATTTTAATGTACATATTTTTAGTTACTTTTTATATGAGAATAAATTCGGCTAAATATAACTTAATTATTCTACAGTAAAAACAGGTATAGGCAAAAAATATTGTAAGTATAATGACAAAAAATATTGCGTTGGTTTGGGTTTTGCAATGAATATTCAGATTAAAATTTGTGATATACTTGCGTTTTTTCAGCATAGTTAATTTTCTGCTTCTTGATTGTCATTTCAAACAAACTAATTTCAATCAATGATGCGTAAGATTTCTTGTATGAATTTTATAAATTTTCATTGCTTAAAAATTGCTTCGATAAATGTCTTTAGTAATTTAGTATAACATTATGTTATGCATATAGTTTGAACTTTATATAAGATTTTTGCGCGATATATTATTAAATTTATAAACAAAACAACATAATTATAAATGAAATTATTTTTATGCACTAACATGGTAAGTCACTTTAATTTCAAAAAATTATATCTCTCGAGATTTTAACCAATAGAATTTTTTCATAGTATAATAATAATTGTCTTATTTCGTTTTATTACAACAAAAAATTATCAATTCCGCTTTTATCTTCATTATTATAACGGACTATCGAGTTAATGAAATAAATTTTTTTACAAATAATTTAAATAGAAAAAGAGACAACACCCTTATATCGCCAAATTACCATTAACGATAAAAATCCTTTTAGGAACAATAGATATGGTTTCTAGCAACTCAAAAAGCACATAAAATCAAATTGTGATGGTGGGTGGCTTATCAAGTTACTGCATGTATATCCCACAGAAAAACAAGCACAGCAATGAAATTCAACAAAAACTCATTTTATATTAACGGAAATTTTTAAAATCACTTCATAATTGACCCTTCTCCATGTTGAGGGCCCCCTTCAAAATGTAAGTTTGACGCTCATAGCAGTCTTTAACTTCTATATATCTGAAAACTGTTTACCAAATATATGAGGATCGGGATATAGTTGACTCATAAAAGTAAACAAATTATGTAGGAACCAAAATCTTTTTGCCACATTTGATAATAATTTGTTTATAATTGACTTTTTTCTCCTACAGAAAATTAAATTTGCCATTAATATATCCCCACTGAAAACATTTTTTATTGGTCCTAAATGAACGAAATTTTATAAAATTAGCTTAGAATTTTGCATGTTAAGGACGCTCAACAAATTTATTTAGGCTTGTATACGAATCTATTTCTGTATACTTATTTGTCTGTTTAAATCATGTAAGGCCCATCAAACAGTAAGCATGGGAGGTGTAACTTTTCAAACATATTCTGAATTGATCAGTATTAACTAGAAAAATACTTTATACGTTTTAGAAACTATAAAAATCATTAATTTATTACAAATTTTTATTATATTTCGAAAAGATATTGTGACGATAAATACCGGGGGACATAGCACAATGCAACAAATTTTGGGTCTTTGAATTTTTCCCTAACAAGATGAACAGAAAATTAAGGTAGATACAAACATAGATTTTTGGTAACCGGGATGCTTTTTGATCCTTTTTGCATTGAAAATACCCCTTCCTAAGGAAAAAGACTGGGATTATAAATTCCTATCCAATCAAATTATAGCTACTGTAGAAGCTGCTTAGACGAAGAGGAAGTGGAAAGGTAGAACACCTTCTATGTTCTTTTCCATGATCTAGACTGTCTCAGACATGCGTCACTGATAAACATGATCGGTTTTATTAAAAGCACATGGAGACCGAACGACCCAAATAGTCAACGAAATTAGGGAAGATAACCATTTTCTTATCGCTAGGGAATGGTAATTCTAGGGGTATCACAATGGGCCACAAGGCCTCCGAGTGAAATTGCTTGCTTGCGAGTAACCCTCGTAACCTAACCTAACCTAACCTAGCATTATTTATTCATAAACTTTTTTATGTTTTTTTATAATTTAAGGTACATACTTATAATTATTCTTATCGTAATTTTTTTTTTGCTGTTGTCGAATTGCCGACACCTTATGTGAATTCGCCTTGAACCAACGTTTGGTCATATTTTTATATATAAAGAGACCGTAGAGAGTGTGTGAGAAAAAACAAAATGGAAAGAACTTTAAATTCACTAAACTATTTATATGTTAAGAATGGTGGAAACCCCAAATAAATTAGAAAACTATTGTTCTTGTTTCCCTAACAAGAAGACGAACTGGTTTAAGTAAAAAATGTATGTATGTAAAAACGACCATGAAATACAATCCGCTGTCGATATGTTTACGGATATCTAACAAGATGCTGTCAAAGTTTCTACACCCCCAGTCAACTTGGGGTACTACAAAAATTCGGAATGTCCTAGAAACATTGAGTCTCTAATTAAGGAAAAGAGAACACGCAGACGTCAATGGCAACAATCGCGATCTCCAAACGTAAAGGTTAAACTTAATCAGTGCCAAAGAAGACTTCATATCGCCTTAAAAAATAATAAGGAATTTAATCTGGGACATTATCTCAAAAACTTACACTCTATTAAGAAAACAGAATATAGTTTTTGGAAAGCTGTTAAACATATGCAATGCCCTGTTGCATATGAGTCACATGCAGAATGGTCAATGGGCAAAAAATACTTGGAGAATGTGTTTACTGAAAATGATACAGATTCTTCTATTATTGCTAACATTAAAAAAAATGTGGTCCCACGCCCAATAAAATTCTTGAAGACGACAATCAAAAGTCTAAAGGCGGGAAAATCACCTGGTATAAATAAAAATACTACCACGATGATAAGCAACCCGCCCAATTTAGCACTGACAATTATTTTGTTCATCTTTAACTCGATGCTACGTATTGGATATTTCCCTACCTCATGGAAAGTATCCGAAATTTTTATGATACCAAAACCGGAAAAAGATATCACACAAGTTACATCATACCGTCTATATTCTCAAAACTTTTTGAAAAGTTATTGCTTGAAAGCATTATAGTACACCTTAACGATAATTGCATTATTCCTGACTATCAGTTTGGTTTAAGAAGAAAGCACAGCACTATCGAACTGGTACATCGAATAACTACTCTTATTCGGAAGGCCATCGAGAGCAAGCAATATTGCTCAGCATTATTTATAGATATATCTCAAGCATTCGATAAAGTCTGGCACGATGGACTACTACACAAAATTATCACATTACTACCTGTGAATGTTCACAAAATGCTTAAAAATTACATATATGAAAGATCTTTTTAAATCAGATCTAAATGTGTGATCTCTTCACGTAGAAAAATATCTGCTGGAGTAGCCGAGGGAAGTATTCTAGGCTCGTTTCTATATATTTTATATACTGCAGATATGCCAACGAGCGCACTGACTGACACATCTACATTTGCGGATGATACCGCTTTTGTAAGCATACATGATAACCCTTCAATAGCTTCTGAACAACTCCAGCTTCACATCGGCGAATTTGAAAAGTGGCTGGACAAATGGAAAATAAAGGCCAATGCAAAATGTACTCACGTTACATTAACTTTAAGGCGAGAAAATTGACCTCCCGTACAGATAAACAATATAAAAATTCCTGAACAAATGTGAGATATCTTGGTATCCACCTTGATCGCCGCTTAACATGGACTTACCACATTGAAGCCAAGGTTACACAAATAAAATTAAAGTTAGCTCAAATTTAGGTTAAGATTTTAATACTTATTCTAAATTTCTACATAAGAATAATTCAATAAACAATAAATTAATTGAAAAAAAAGAATGGTATCGATGTATACGTTTATAATTCTATCTGCTCATATGTATCTGCAGACCTATGTAAAATTAACGACTTTTGATAGTATAAAAATCCAAAATGTGCCAATTGCAATTTTTTGGAAGATAATTAAAATGTGATGATTGTTTTCATACGGATTTGTGATCATTATTTTCGTAACAAAAAGTAAGAGGAAAATTAATATTTGCGCAGCCCAAAAGTTGTCTTTAAGCTGGCTTGAGTCAGCTTTGCAATTGTTGTCATCACACAACGTTAGGGGGTAAAAAACTAGAATTGTTTTGGTTTATTAACATACATATGGACACATATGAGATGTTGGAATTTTTTGGAATTTATTTCGTTAAGGGAAAGGAAAAAAGTACCAAAAGGGGTAGCAACGGGATACTTGATTATATTCAAACATAATGAGACAATTTATATAAAAATTTTAGATTTAGAAATACAAAATATGCTAATGGATGTTATTTGGAACCTCGGTACCAAGTTATATTTTTTGTACTTTTTATACCCTTCACCACCATCAGTGACAATATAGGGTTCCGTTTCTAACACAAAGAAAAATTCATTCTAGACGCAATAAAGTATATACATTCTGGGTCTTTGTAAAATTCTGAGTCGATTTAGCTATGTCCGACTGTATGTCTGTGTAAAACACTCTCACGTTAAAACTTAGCAAAGGAAATCAACAAAATTCACCAAAAATATTTGCTGTTGTCCTAAGCTCTTTGTAATTGAAAACTAGCAAAATCGGTTCACAACGTAAAAAGTTATGAGTAAAAATTTCAGACTACGTCAAAAAAAAAAAACGTTCTTTCTCGTAATTCTTAAGCAGTTTTCTTAAAAACTACATGACATAGTTCGACGAACTTTGTCACACTTTACTTTTATTTGCCAGGAAAATGATAAAAATTGATCCGAAATTTTCCATAGCCCCAATTCAGAAAATTTGTTTATCGTTAATAAATCCCTCAAATATATCGGACATCGGTCAATACAAAACTTTGTACAAGTAAATAGAAGTCACACTACCAACGTAGACTTATATTGGTCCACAGTTGGTCATAGCTCACACTCCGAAAATCATATAAGGTCCACTTCCGAAAACGCACATATTTCATTGATATATTGAGCTATTGCGATTCGTAGCAAATATGTTTTGTACAGAAAAAACGTGAGGCCAGATTGCCGGCGGCTCAGGTATGCTCGCGTTTGACGGGCTTGAAGCTCGCCGTTGAGGGTGGTCCATACCAGTAATCTGTGCCTAAACACACTAAACACAAAAAAATCATACCAGCTACAATATGAATAAAAGTCAAAGGGCTCGAAGTGGTGACTTCATCTCCCTACGTACTGTACCTATCGAACAATTTCCTCCTGGCTGGTGTTCCTCCTGGCCATGACTTACTATCGTAGGGATGTCCCAAACTTTCCCCGCAAACATTTACCTTCCCTACTTACCGCCGAGTTTACTGAGTTTTATCCAATCATTCTAAATGATTACATATTCTAAATTTCATTTAAACATTACAAATAAACTGTTTATTAACAAAAAACTAAGCCAAATAAACGAAATGATATTTTAACAAAGATAAATTATATGTTTTAGAATTTAATTTAATTTAAATTTACCAATTCTCCATTTTAATTCGAATTTTATTTTTAGTTTTAGCTTTCGTTTTAAATATTAATTATAACTTTTAGCTTTAACGTTTAATTTCTGTTTCACAATTTTAGTTTGGTCTTAAACTTAATTTTAGCTTTAAAATTCAAACTTTAGTTTTAAATTTTCATTCCAAAATTTTAGTTTTAGATTTAAGATTTAAGACTTAGGTTTAGATTTAACTATAGGTTCAGATTTAGGTTTAGCTTTATATTTTCAAGAATTTTAAATTGAGTTTCTAAGGTTTTATCTTTAGCTATGAGATTCTAGTTCTAGTTCAAATTTCTTATTAAGCTTCCTTCTCTAGACTTCTTGGCGGCCAAAGTCAGGTTTTGGGGGAAAATCTTCAAAGATGATAGGGTGATGGAATGGATTTTAATGTCCGTCCGTCACGTGTCCGATTTCCGGGGTATTTTCGAGGTACGGTTTAATTTTTATCTCAAATTCCTTAAATTTATAAAATTTATATATATATATATATATATATATATATATATATATATATATATATATATATATATATATATATATATATTATATAATATATATTATATAATATATATATATATATAATATATATATATATATATATATATATATATATATATATATATATATATATATATATATATATATATTATATATATATATATATTATATATATATATATTATATATATATATATTATATATATATATATATTATAATATATATATATATATTATATATATATATATATATATAAATTATTTAACTTTTAAAAATAAAAATAAACAAAATTTAATTTATAATAAAAATTGTCGCCATTTTATTTCTTTTGCACCGAGAAACCTCGGTTACCAATATGGCTTCCTGGCTTCAAGAAGTATATTTTTTTAACAGCTGTTTTGTTTTTGCTTTCGTTTTCTCTTCTTCTTTCTAAATAAAAATTCCCTTTTCTTTCTTTTTTTCTTTTTACAGGATGCACACGACATAAAAATTAATATAATTATATAAAAATAATATACATTTATAATACATGCATAGATAGATATTTGTATTGATATAAATAAAATAAAAGTAAAAAATACAAATGACAAAAAAGTCCCTATATACGCTATCATAAAAACTGATACGTTTCACTATAAAATAATTTGTTTATTTATTACAAATAAATCGCGACGATAGAAACAAACTTTTCAATTTAAATAGTTTTTTTGCTTCTTCTGTAAAATTTAAAAAATGTTAAATATGGCCGTTTGCGTTAAAGGTGACTATATATACTTTTTTGGGTTTATGATCAATATTTCGTTGTGTTACAAACGGAATGACAAAATCAATATATCTCCCACCTTTTTTGATGGTGGGTATAAAAATTCATGTTTATTAAAAAAATAAATATTATTTTCATAAATTCATTACATAAAAGAAATATTGTTTATATTACTTAAAAAAATCATAAATTTTAGTCTGTTTTGGTTGAGGATATTGGTTAAAGTTTTATCTTCTATTTTTTTTTTTTCAAACAAAAAATTTGAATCATATCTTGTTCTAAGCAAAAATGTCGCAAAATATCTACTGCATTTAAAATTCCTTTAATCGACAATTGTTGTTCTTCTACAAAAACTTCTTCATTTAATCCACGATGATTAAAAAAATGAAAAATGTGAAAAGTGTTTATATTAAAATATGGACTATAAAGAAATCTTTTGATATGAAATTGATCGATAGAGACAGAAATATCTAATAAAATTGACAATGTTACTAATGTTGCTATAACAGTGATGTCTATGAACGTAAACTACTGCAAATTATTTTTAAGTATTAAACACATTAATAATTATTTGTAAACATAGAAAAACTATTCATAGAAAATTAAGTTACAATCAATATTTGTTTTTGAATAATAATACAAACTAACAAATATTCCTATGGATACTCCCAATTAAATGCAAAAAATATTTTAAAACAGATATCGTTCGGAAAGTATGCGGTATTTTATGCCTTAAAAAAATCACGATTTCTTTTGGTTCTTATATTGAATATTGGCTAAATTTTAAAGCTTGTTTGATATTTTTTCATCAATTCTTCTTCACAGTAGCAGCTTGTGTTGTCATCAATAAAATGTAAATGTAGTACATATTAAAGACGTACACAGTTAAAACTGTTTGCACAAGTTTCGCAGTGTCTACTGCTGTGAATGCGTATTGATGAGTATACTGATCAACTATAGTTGAGTAGTTCTGGTATAAGTTTATATTGTTATTTTCTCAAACATACATAGGTAGTGTGTGTGAGTACAAAGAGTATAATAAGAGTAACATATTTGTTTTGCTATACTTTTGCCAAACAAATAAAATTGATAATGTGGTTGTACAAAAAATAACTTATTGTATGCTGTTATTTTCTCAAACATACATAGGTAGTGTGGGTGAGTACAAAGAGAATAAGAGTAACATATTTGTTTTGCTATACTTTTGCCTAACAAATAAAATTGATAATGATGGTTGTACAAAAAATAACTTATTGTATGCTGCAAGCGCATAAAAACACAGTTGTTTGGAAAAATATTTTTATTATTTTATAATGAATATTCGGTATCACGTGATCTATAGGTGATATTGTAGCAAAATTTGACATATTTAGAGCTGACGTGTTTTCGTATCTACTTACAATCTTTAGACTCCGCAGGTGCAATGGAGTCATTATGTATTTGTCCCGCAATGATCTTTAAATAAGGAAATTTTTAAGATCCATTTCGAAAAATTTAGGAAATTTTTGTTACAATTTGTACTAAGATCATGATTTTCAATAGTTGGAAAATTTTTTTTGTCATTTGAGACTTTAAATTCACAAGAGGCTGTTTCTCGGGACACTCTTCTTTATGTCAGATATTAAGCGTAGACATTTTTTGAAATACATTTTTCAAAATTAAAAAGAAATCTTTTAAATGTTGCATTTATACCCTACACCTCTTTATTGGGGAGGGTACTTATATTGGGTTTGGGCAGATGTTTGTAACGCACAATAATATTGGCCCTATACCCATCTTAAAGTATATCAATAGGCTTAGAATCATTTTCTGAGTCGACTTAGCTATGTCCGTCTATGTAAACTTTGTAAACAAACATTAGTTCGCAATTTTAAAGATAATTCAATGAAATTTGAATTTTTAGCATATTGAATTTATTATTTCACATATCCCCCATACAACTGAGCCCCTGAATAGGGCTTGTAAACTCTGTAATCAGACTACAGATCGCAATTTTATTTTCTATGGTACCATGATTTCACTCATACAACTGAACCTGACGAATAGCGATTTAAGTTCATAATTATGTTTAATATTATCGTATCTCGACAAAAAGCTGCAAACCAAGTTCTATACTAGCCTTGATGACTCACATGAATTTTATAATTATAGTATAGGGTCTCATTTGACCATTGCCCTTATACAAAGCCCACTTCAAAATTTGACTTAAATGTCCACAATTTTATTCAACAATAAATGGCTTGAGTATATCTGAGACAAGATATAATTCAAATTAAATGCTTTATTATGAAAACACGGTTGTATGGGGGCTAGGCGAAATAATGGATCAATCAAAAATAAATAAAATAATTGAAAACGAGGTTTTGGTAATTGAAATCGTTTTAGTTTTTCTGTGAATATAAAGAATTTTAAAATTTTAAGTTTTTAATTAAATTTTTTTGAAAAATGTTTAAAAATAATAAAACAAACATATTAATTTTTAATTGTTTTTAGAAAAATAAAATTAAAAATAAATATAAAAATATTTACTAAATTATTATTAATTTATCATATATTTTTCTTTTGTTGCGAAATAAATCTTATTTAATATAAATATCAATATACATCAAAATAGAATATTTGTATTACTATAATCAACAACAAATAGTCAAAAATATTTGTAGTACAGCAGTTATGTGAGAGCAAGAAACAAATACAATAGAGTATTCTACTCAAAACCATATGCAACTGGTATTGTTTTTGTGGATAGAGTGGATGAGCACAAGCAAAAGCATACAAGATCAGTTACACTCATTCTCTCATTTATACTTATATTATTAGGTACTCACCATGGTGTATTTGTTTTACAAATACATTGTGGTGTACTACTGCACGTCTTTAATATATATTTTTCCCTATTTGAAACATTAAACGTTTTTGTTAATGGCGCCAAATGACTATGTAAAAAAAATACAAAAACAAATAACAGTAAAATTATGTTTAAAGATATTTTTAAATAAAATATTTAAACACTTACTCTCACTTATGTTATCCATTTTTTCATATATAGGTATAAATGTTTACAAGATTGATCCTTTATGCGACCTACAAACACAGAGTAAATTTTTAAGCAGGCCGTGCTGGTAGGGATACACATACCAGAGGGGCTCATGGCGAGCACATACTAAGAACTACCACTCCCATGACTGGTATATTCTCCCCGATGGGGCGGCCACCAGTCCTAGTACTTGTCAAAAGATTTCTACTCATCCCCCGGATGCGTATCTTTTGACAGTACAGACCGTCGGGATCTTTAGATCCATAAACTCCACGACGGCCCGTCTAAATCCACCAGCGTCTGTTCCCATATTGCAACTACATTATATGCAGAATCATATACTTGGCAGCAAGTATAAAATGCACACCTTTAAAATGTCCAATGTCCGACAAAAACCGTGCCCGCGTATCCCGCAAGGGTCCTTAAAATCTTCGGAGACCCTACCCCCACAGCGAAGGCGACAGGCTGTGGTGAGTCGAGTGCTACTGCCACCCAGGTTAGTCCGGCGGAGACACCGGGTCGGGGTAGTCTGAATGCTACCGGCGCCAAACCCAAACCAAAAGTGTCTGCGGATTTAGGGAAGCCTGAATCCAGCAGTTGCAAAACAACAACAGCATCTGGCTGGTACTTGGTACTGTCACCCCAAGTACCTAAAAAGCAGCTCAGGTCTATCAGCTCAGAGGCTATCCGAAATCGTTGCACCCAAGCCGCATGAAAGGACCTTCAGTGAAGTGGTTGAGGGAGCCAATTCACGCGTGCTGGCATCGATTGGGGTGACATAGATGGCGCTATATTCTTAAACAGAAGTTTTTAAACAGAACCCTGGTCCCCCACAGACTGTCGATAGTTTTAACGTGAGCACCTGCCGTGTCGGCCTTATCTCACGGTGGTCTTTTTCATCCACTGGGTAGACTTGAGAACGGTCTACCATCGCCCCTTTGTCTTCAATGAAGACGCAGGTGGCAATTTTTGCACATTGGCTATGACCGGTACCATGCGCAAGTACTTTGCTGGAGTACTCGAGCTATCTAATTTCTTGCCAAAGTAGTCACGTTGTAAGACAACCACACTACTATGGCTCTGTTGATTCGGCAACAGCACCTAGAGACGTAACCGGTGGACCGAAGCACGATCCATCAATAAGCCGTAGACATTGTTCTTACTCACAGTGACACGCTGTGGCAAGTCGAATATGAACAGAGTAAACTCTGAACATATCTGGACAAGGAAGGAAACTTAATCGGTATCTCTTGTATATGATATCTTTCATCCATCATCATTCAACCCAGCACACATCTCATTTATTCGATACATTCATAGAGAAAAACATACGACACATTCATTTAGGTATACGGGTGGATGAGTCCCGCATACCTCTACATTCATTCTTTATCATATACAATTGATACCAACTTATTTCCAACGCTTAGTCCCACAGTCACTCCTCTGTGGGGTATCTGTTGATTTTCGGCAACAGCACCGAACCTTATCCCGAAATATTGACTATTATCATGCATCAGTCTTTTAACCGCCACTTATTCTCTTCCCGCGAATTTGGGTTCAACCAACAGCCACTACGTGGATCCCGAAGGAACCTCAACCAACTGACCAGCCAGGACATAGTCCTGCGGGCAACTGGCCACCCGTAGTACCAGATTATGCGGTGCTCTGGTCAGACCTCTGGCAATCTATGCAAGGACTAAGCCAAGCAGTAGACTGAGACACCAATTTTTCAATCCCGGTCAGATTGGAGGTATTGGGCCCTCTTTATACCCTGGGATTGCAATAACACCAAGGCGGAGGTCTTCGCCAAGGTAACATGCCCCCCGGGGGACCTGGTCCCCCACAGTGTAAGTACGAGGTTTCACAATAGAGTGAAGCTAATGGCCTGCTCCAACGAACGATCAGCTTTGCTCCGGAAGCAGGCTGTGTCGCTGATAAAGGATGCTTGGGAAGGCGCTATGCTGGAAGTGCTCCCTGCAGACGAGATCTCACGAAGGCCTAGATCCGCCGCCATAATTCCTGCGGAACCGCACAAAAAGGCAGCGATTCTGGAACTTCTACAGACCTTCAAACTCAAGGCTGGAAGGTCGTCAGGGTTTCTCAACCTGTAGACAGCTCCAGAAGGATTGTTGTGATCCTAAACTTGGAACCAGGCGCCGCTTCGTGAGAGACAAGGGAAGGTCTACTACGGTATCGAGTCGATCTTCCTTCGTGTCCACCGGGGCGACGACAGGGGATTATTGGAACAGGATGATTCCGATCCTAAACAATCCGCTCCGGATATGTCTTTCGACGAGACATATCCTCCTTAACCAACTTCTAAGTTAGTTAAGGAGGAGGAAAAGTCAGTTGACGAGGACCATCTCCTTGCTCCTGACAAGGAGGACGCCAACATTACAGTGTTGCGAATAGACAAAGAAGGAGATGGTGAGAGTAACCCAATTTAATCTCCACCACTCCAAAGCAGCCTCGGCTGCACTGCTCCTCCGAATGGACGTAAGTGGGGAGAAGCTCGCCCTAGTCCAGTCCCTGGATCCACCAAGAAAGGGTGAATGGGCCAGGCATGAAAAGTTATAAGCTACTGTAAGCAAAAGGATCCGGTAAGATTCGATCCTGTATACTAGCCAAAAGCAGTCTTAACATCTTTATTCTTTCTGATTTCAGTTATGATGATGGAAGACCAGTGTAGGTGCTATACTGGTTATCTCAGCATGCATGGCTCACGGCCACAGCGACCAGCCACCAAACAACCTGGTCTGCAGATCCATAGAGATGGCAAATTCGTACATAAACGCTAGAGGTGAGTCACTATTTAATTTCATTCTAAGCAATAATCTTGATATTCTAAATTCAGGATCCGAACCGACCTTTATTGTTTCAAACAGAAAGGAAGTTTTTGATATCATGCTGGTTAGTTTCATGCACCATGATAGGATAAGGGGATGGAGAGTCTCAAGTGACTGCTCTTTCTCTGACCATCAGTACAACGATTTTGAAATTATAGTTGATAAAGTGGCCTCAAAGCCCTTTACAAAGAGGAGACGAACAGATTGGGAAATGCAAACGAGGCTAATCTCACGTTCACTCCCGGATGTGACGATCATCGAAAACCGATCGGACATAGAAAACGCGGTTGATATCATAAATCAAGCTTTTAACCACGCAACTATACTGTCTTGCAAACAGAACGTGCACAAAGGCAGATGCAGGCCCGCATGGAAGGCCTGGATTTCTAACAAGACCTCGGTAAATCGTTTCAAAAACCTGGTGAGAAATGCAAAGCGCAAATCCTGGAGAACCTTCTGTAGCGGCGTGGATGGTTCTTCTGAGACCAGCCGTCTGCGCAAAATCTTATCGTCTACTCTTCCTGTCCCAAGTTTCATTCAGAAACCATGTGTCAGATGGATGACCAGTAGCCAAGAAACCTAGAAGTTTTATTGGCTACTCACTTTCCAGGCTGTCAATCTCCGGAAAACGGAATTGACACGCAGTTTACAGATCTCCCAGCTGATACAGGAATATTCATATCAACTAGGCGATAAAGAGTTTCGACCCCTACAAATGACCAGGTCCTAACGAATAATATAATACCTAACTGGTCTGGGAATAATCCAACCAATAATCAATAACAATTGACCCAACGGATCATTATCTCCGAAATGGGAGCAGCAAATGTCACAAAGGTTGCAAATCGCGGTACCCCACAAGGTGGAGTTCTATCTCCTCTTCTATGGAACCTGGTGCTGAACCCACTTCTCATGGACCATAGGTCTATGGGATTCAGGGTAATAGCGTATGCAGAAGATGTGGCTGTAGTAGTATCTGGCAAATATCTGGATACAATATCGCAAAGGATGGAAGTGAAGGATGCAATCCTTTATGACGGATTGTATAAGGTTTTCACCGATGGTTCAAAATCAAACCATGGTGTAGGAGATGGCTTTTATATAGCACATTCGGGAACGGATGTCTCCTTCAAGCTACCTGGCCAATGTAGCGTTCTTCAGCCTGAACCATCAGCCATAAATCGGGCTGCATACTGGCTCAGGTTTTCTCGAATATACGGTGATAATATTCGAATTTACACTGATAGCCAGGCAGCCCTTAAGGTTCTAAATGGTGTTTACTCGCTTGCAAGAGAACCGACCCTTTTGTCGGTATACCGATTTCAATCTGCAAACGGTCGATACGTGAAAAACTATATGAGCTTGCGCACCTGTAGACAGACAAAGATCATGTGGCTATCTTACAACCCACAGAGATCCCAAGCTCTTTTACACATTCCGAGAGTTAATCTACGGAACTTAACTTCAGTGGTAACTAGCCACTGGCCTTTCGGACTCCATGCCAGGATGAAGAGGAAGAAGAGAGTATAACTCACTTTCTCTGTCATTGTCCCGCCCTAGGTGATCACAGAATATTTTATTCATATCACGGGAATAAAATTAACTATTTTAGATGTAGATTTGAATAATTGCGATTTTACTATTTTGCCACTGATTTAACTAAATTTCTGTTGATTTAACAAAATTGTTGATGGAAATATAAAGATATTTATTCAAATTAACGGATTAAGTTGACTAAATTTTTTAACAAAAATAAATTACTAAATATGAGAAAAATTCGTTAGATGAGTTAGATGAATTTCTGTAGATTTGAATAAAAACCTATAGATTTAACTATTTTTTTCGTTAAGGGTTTACTAAAATTTTTCGTTAATATTACTTACAATAATTTTTTTCTGTAAAAGTTGAAAAATTCGAAAAAACACTATCTATTTGAATAATATCAGGAGTGCCCAAAAGATTCTTATGGAAGAGTAAAAACCAATGCATTTAAAGAAAAATATATTTTTCTTTAAGATTTTTTGTTGCAAAACCCAACATATTCATACAAGGAATAAGAAAAAACATTTCATAGACGTATACGCAAAAAATATGAATTGCATTTTATGATAAAATAAAATATTTTTCCCTTTTGTTTTGCAAATTTATTTTTTAAAGATTAAAAAAAGTAAATGAAACGTTTTCAATTATATGAGAGTATAAAATTTGAGTGGTCGTACAATAATTTTTATGCGAATAATGTAAGTTTGAAATTTAAAAACTATTTTTTTTACGAAAAACAAAATCTACGTCTCGTCAATGTTTACCAGCAAAGTATACGAAAGTGTTGTTATACAGTAAAGAACAAAAACAATGTATTATTATTGTATTGTATTGTCAATATTGTCTCATGATGACAAGATTAGCGACTATGTCTATAACAGAGATACAAGCCGAAACGGCTGAAATCGGCGACGGCTGGCCGTCGATAATATTTTTCAAGCCGTGCCGCCGCCGTCATCTTTCGGCTCAAAAGCTAAGCCGGCCTAAATGTAGCCGCTGATAAAAATTGGAATCACACATGTATTTCGGAAACCAATTTGAACAGAGTTGACACTATTTTAAATTATTATTGCAAATTTAAAAGTGTTGCCACACATTGTGGTAATATTAAAATTGTGAAAACTACTATAAATGTTCATTTTTCAATATAATAAACGCTAATAAGGTCAATTTCTGAAGAAAAGTTTAAATTGTATAATTTTTATGTTATCTTTGTCAATACATGTTATCCAACACTGATTGTAAATTTGTTATAGAACAAAGTTATTATTTCCCTTTTCTATCATAAAACTAGACTGAAATGTAATTTTTGTTTGTTTTGTTTTTAGTGTTTAATTTTAATTCTTACATAAATATGCATATGCAAATATGCGTGTGACAGACTGAACCGAAAATAATTAAATTTTAATTGTTATTGTTGTTTTTAAATAATAATACATATGAGCAAAATCAAATATTTTTAAGAATTGGATATAATCTTTTTTTTAAATTTTTTTTCCTCTGACAAGAAATATATTTTGTAGTTGAATTGGATAATAATTACACATGATAAATATCGAAACTTTATTTTTTAATAATGCGAGCAAAAGTTAAAGTGGTTTAAAATAATAAAATTTAAAAATCTGGCTTTAGCTATTTTAAATAAAATAAGCAATCCTTAGTAAAGACTATCAACGCATGTTAAAATAGTTACCGCAAATTTCTTATTTCAGAAAACACACTAACAATTAAAAAAATAATTTTAATTTTATTTAGCAATTTCTTTCCAAACTAAACATTTTGAAATTTGAAAAAATTGTCCTAAAAATAGGGATGTTTTTCAATGCATTGCAAATGAACTAAATGACTATCTCAGTCAGTTTGAATTATAATGAGGTGTTAATTATAATTTACGAAGTATTTGTAAATATCTATGAGTGTCATATTCAAAAATGCCATCATTGATTTCTGATATCAACAAGATATACCTTAAATTGCGTGAAATTACCAAACCTATTAAATACCCTTGCAAAATTTAATTTGATTAATACTCTATTAAAAATACTAAAAAAAGGCAAATTTTGGTTACATTTATTTACAGCCTTATATATTTGCACCAAAAAGCATTAATAAAATTATATGGATTTTTTAATGTTCAAAGTCTTGCGACTCTTGTTTATAAAGCATGGCAATTTAAGTTATAAACTGAGAGAGAAAACTGTGATAAATTTCAAAGCATTTTTCTTATTTTTAAATTTTAAATGTTCACAAAGTTGAGAGATAATAAATAAGCTAGTGGTATATTATACTGAAATGTATAAAAATTTACTTACTTTAAATGGTTAACAAAATACGAGGGAATTTAATTCAGTTTCATCGATTCTTAAAAATTTTTGATTTTGCTCATACACTGAAAAAAAAATCAATGCCTAATACGTATGAAAAATGTCGTACATTGTACTAGTCGTATAATATACGAAATTATACAAAATATTTTAGTATAATGAAAAAGTTAGTTATTTAGTTAGTTTGAAAGGAGGATGTATACACATCAAATTCGAAGAAATACACCTATGAGAGGAGCATTACTACAAAACTACTGGAGTTGTAGTTACAGAGTCAGTCTCATTTTTGCAGTCTAACAAGTGAACAGCTAAGACGTGAGTGTCGGTAAGAAAACTATAGTGGGCAGTGCTAGTTTAGCAAGAAACACAGTAAGGCTATGATTAGGTCTCTGGTTTACAATCAGTGGACAAACAAAAAACCTTTAACGGATTTACATCTGCTTGAGGAAGATTAGGGCATAGGTGATAGACAATTTCCCTGGAAGTTTACACTTGGGAAAATTAGGGTCAAAAAAAAGAACTCTAGAATTACAATCTAGAAGAAACCGTAGTCAAGCACTGGCTCAGGGCAAAAGCGATAACAATTTTCCTGGAAGTTTACACTCGGAAGAGTTAGGAATAAGAGAAAAACTCTAGAATTTACATTCTAGATATTTCCAAAAGTAGGAGTTAGAGGGCAGGATTGGAGGACACGCGTCACACGTTCACAACCCGGTCAGCGAGACAAGTTCGTGTTAAGTGATATAAGTATTAAAAATACTTAAAAAGGAATCCTTACATTGGCGCCGAGCAGGGACCGTTTTGATCAACACAAAAAGAGGTAATAAAAGTAAAGACAAGAAAATAATGGTGCGTACGTACGGTTCAATATCTGGAAGAATTCGATTTAGATGCCAGTGGTACCATAGAAGAAATGAGAAAGAAGTTCGCCAACTTTATATCCGGTGAACACAAGGAAAAGGTTCTCACCGGGCTAGACGAGCTAGAAAACAAGCACGGTCGGTGTCAAACACCCACAACCCCAGGTATGTCCACACAACTAGACGTGCCAACAGTGTCACATATGGCAACAAGAATAAAGAGAGCTCGCAATCAGCTACGAATCCACCTCAGCAAAGTTCACACTACTCAACCGTGATCTACATAGTCAGGAAATTGTTTTTGTTGAGGGAGTAGAAGAACTCGCGGAGGTCTACGGTCTGGACAAAAATAAAAATGGGGACTACTTTCTGAAGTTTTTCCTGCCACCCCAATATTTTGAAGAGCTTGACGACGAGATTCCCCAAAAACTGCAAAAACCACGAGAATTTCGGTGTACCAAAGATGTTAATCACCGACAATGGCTCCCAGTTCACCAGTAAGATATTTCGTGAATACCTCAAAGAAATTGGTGTTCATTACCAGTTGACTGCCCCTTTATACGTCACAAGAAATTCCCACAGAACGTGTCAATCGCACCGTCAAGACCATGATCACACTGTACGCTGGATCTAATCAGAAAACATGGGACAAGGTAATCCCAGAAATAGAATTTGCCAAAACATGGCTAAGTTAGACACAACCCAGTATAGCGCCGCCTTTCTGGTTCAAGGAAGAGAACAGAGACAATTAAAATTGTCAAATTTCAAATAACGAATAAACCGAATAATTTCTATCAATTAACCGATTAAGAAAAACTCAATATTTAACAGTAAAATGAGTATGTATTTCCTACAAAATTTAATATTTTTATAATAAATTTTCTTCTTTTCTTAATTTCTTTATCATTTTATTTGATGATTAAAAAAATCATGAAAATAATTATATCGAACGTATGAGTTCTAGAACTCGTTGAAAATCTTAAAAACAGTAATTTCTTTATATAGAAAAGCATTACACATAAACAGGAATAATTTCTAATATTTGAGAAAAAAACTAAACATAGAATTGAACTGAAAGAAGTCAAAATAATATTTTTGTTTATAAACCGTGCAAAAGTTATTTTCAAACATGAAAAAATCTATGCGTGCAGGAAACTGTGGACAATTAGTATTAACTCTGTTTATCAGTTTTTCATAATCAGCTCTTATGCTCCTGTAAAAGGACTTTACAAATTTTAAGTTTAAAATTTGGTATTAATATCTATTTCAAATGAGGCTGAGTTCCTCTGCTTCGAAATAGTAGAATTTATTTTAAATCTTCAAGAAAGAATTGGAAATTTTAAAGAAAATTTGTCACAAAAAAGTAGTTAAAAGTTTTTGAGTCAAAAATGAAACCTTTTTAAATTTAATTTCTTTTTCGTTTTTCTCTAAGTGAGACAGGTAAATAATATAGATAGAATGCCTCCATTTGATACCAATATTAGCATTATAAAATACGTATAAATATTTTAAATATTCGTTTGTAGTCCTTTAAACTTTGAAATCCTTTCTATAAGTGGAATCTATTTTCACATGCTTATCAACTTTTCTATGTGTAAATGCTTTTTTCAAAATTGTTCTAGTTTCGTTTTATTCGAATAACCGATTAATTTTAAATTGTCTGATTAATAACCGGCTAACGTAAAACCTCAAATAATTATTTGTCGAATAAACCGAATAAGACAAAAACCCGTATAATTGAATACCCTAATATTCAGCCAGAGAGAGAGAGAGAGAGAACAGTCAGATGGGGAGAGTAAGCAGTAAAACCTTTGACGATTCAAACCTATGAAAGGAGCATTACTACAAAACTACTGGAGTTGTAGTTACAGAGGACTATAAAAGAGGATGTAAAGGAACAGTCAATCCATTGCTTCAACTCCTTTTGAATATGGAGTCAACTTGAGCCGTCCATGAACAGCCGTCCATGAACATTGTTAAAAGAAAAGCAAGTATGAATGTATAGTCGGACATTGCCGACTATATGATACCCTACACCAGTCAGTATGTTAAAAATGTGGATAATTTTTAAAAAATAAAGCACTTTATTTGTTTCTTTAACCGTATTATGGAATATTTTTACGTATTATTGACAAAAAAAGAGGGTAAATATGGGCCTATCCTTATAAATTTTCTAAGGCGAAACCGTATTATGGAATATTTTTACGTATTATTGACAAAAAAAGAGATTTTCTACAAGAGCGCTCATAGGGGAGTAAGGGTAAGGGCCTATCCTTAAAAATTTTCAAAGGGGAGTTTGTATGGGGGCTAGGATGAAATGAGGCCCGATTACTATAAAAATGAGTTCTGTCATTTATGTTTCTTTAAAACTAAATTTTGCAGATTTTCGTTGACATAATAGAACATTTAACGTAATTATGAGCCTGAAGGCCCGATTCGGGGGGCACGGTTGTATGCATGCTAAGCGAAATAATGATCCTTGAACCAAGAAAAGAGTATGTATCAAATTTCATCAAATTATCTTAAGAATTGCGACCTGTAGGTGGCACAAAGTTCACATGGACACACTGGCAGACAGACGGACATAGCTAAATCTATTCCGAAAGTGATTCTGAGTATTCCGATTGGTATACTATACACACCTCCCCCTGCTATAGTTATATAGTTTTTATAGTCGATTTTCAAACATATATGTCTTAAAAATAACAATCTTTATTGGGCCAAAAAGGGTTAATTCATAAGCTTTTATACCTGATATATAATTTTTTCTATTATTTCTGTTTTTCCTCTAATTATATAGATTATTATTCAAATGTATAGTGTTTTTACGATTTTTTGAATTAAAATTAATTGGGAATTAAATTTGTCCCATGTATTTTAAAGGGTTAATTTTACTTTTTAGAATAACGTTTTAAACATAAGACTTTATAGTAAGAATTCAAATCATACTTAATTAACATCGCCAACATATAAATAAGATTTCTTCACAAATTTTGCAAAATCGGATTACATCGGAATAAATCATGAAACAAAATTTAAAACTCCGAAAAAAAATAATCATTTTTTAGCATTCTGATGCGGTTAAATTCCATGAAAATCATCACACATTCGTTTCTACATGAAAGCTTGATTCCTGTTGAAAAATTTGGGGAATACACCTCCCATACAAAGGTACATATCCCGGGATTTTCCGTTTGGCTTCCCTATTAGCTATACAGTGATTCTGATACAAAACAGAATTACTGGCCCAATCAGTCTTTCCTTAGACAATATTTATATATACATATTTACATAATGACTTACCATCAATTTTTGCTTTATTATATGCGAAGGGACTGTTCGATAAATTTTTCAAAATCTTATTGAAAAGATCGCCTGTTGATCGTGTAATTTCTTTTCCACTTTGAAGATACTTAATGATAGCAGCATTAATACGGTAAAAAACCTCCAAAGCTTCCACTGAAAGCGTGGTGGGATTGCTGTGGTTGATTTTAATAGGATAAGTTGCACTATTTTCATAAAGATGGTTAGCCGCCTAAAAAGTATAAATAATATTTAATGTTATATATACATTTAATTTTATATAAATGATATCCCTAGAAAAAGTGTTGCTACCCATCTCAAAATATACATTAATCGCTTTACAACAGCCAAGCGCGAAAAGAGAAATTGTTATTGTAGTGGAGAGAAAACACTTTATAACAAGTAAAATGGTAAATTTTCATACATATTGAAAGAAAAGAAAAATGTTTATATCTTCACTAAGATTAATTTTTTAATATAAAATGTTTTAAAAAGTATTAAAAATATTGTTCTTATGTGGAATGTACGAGTATTTTGGAAGTTTTTTTTACAAATTTTGTTTGAAATTTCTGAAACAAAGCGACATCAATCTTCTTTGTTGAATACTGTCAAGCAACTAAAAATATTTTTTTTAATTTTTACGCTCTTGCTATGAGTTATATTCACGATCGGGTTGTGTACTTGTGAATTGCCGAAAAACTTCGAAATTAGAACAATATGAACGCGCAACGTCGCTTTACAATGCCCCTAAATTACTTTTGTGAAGCGACATGACCATACATAAAATTGTTTCTCACAAGCTGTAATTTTGTTGAGTTTGTTGAGTGAAAAAAACTCAGATGTACTCTGTTTTCTAAGTTTCAACACATCATCGAGGGTGAGTAATGGATAATGTTAAATTATTATTGGCAACAATCGGAGCAATTCACTAACGACTTTTTCGAACTTTTTTCGTGTTTAACAATGTCAAACAATTGCCAAACGTCATCAGAACACTTGTCAGTTTTTTGTTTATATCAATACATAGGGGTAATAAAATGCAGATTTTATCACGACAAATCACAGATAATTTTACTGAAATTATACTAAATATTATACAAACAGTTACAATTTAATGCAAATTCTGTAAAGAAACACTTATTCCAAAAAATTTTATTAAATTAATTTTAATTTCACAAAAACAAAATTGTCCCTTATCGCTGAAATTGACAACAAATTCTTAAATGTTGTCTTCCGAGTTTTTTTTTTTTTTTTGAAGACAGCAAAATTTTTACGTTGTATACCCTCCACTACCATCAATGGTGTTAGAGGGTATGTATCATAGATGGGCACTTTGCAGTACCAGTAAAATTGCAGTAAAAATTTTACTGTTTACTGAAAAAATTTTCAGCAATCAGTAAAGTTTTACTGATTACTGAAAAAATCAGTATTCAGTAAGTTTTTACTAGTTACTGAAAATATTTTTAGTATTCAGTAAATTTTACTGATTACTACAAAAAATTGCAATTAATTTACTGATTACTGCAAAAAAAATGCAGTATTTTACTGATTACTGAAAATGTGTTTACAGTATTCCGTACAATCTAATAATTTACTAAAAATTATATTTTCAACATATTTTTGAATATATCATCAAAAGTAGATATAGTGCGATAAATTTTACTTTTTGGCATTGTAAATCATTTCAGAAGACAAGAACTTAGCTATGTACAAATTAATATAATAGCCTAAATCTTATATTATTTTGTCAGCCAATAAAAAGTTGTTGGAAACATTATTATATTTTATAATATTAGATTATTAATAGAAAAGAGAGTAAAAGAGATCAATATAATAATAGTTGTTTGAAAATTTTAGTTAAATATAATATTTTTTTACTAATAATGCATTTTGGTTGAAAATTTTACTGATTACTGAAAAAAATTTCAGTATTCAGTAAGATTTGCATTACCAGTATTTTTTACTGTTTACTAAAATTTTACTGAATACTGTAATTTTTTTCAGTAATCAGTAAAAAGTTACTGAATACTGAAAATTTTTTCAGTAACCAGTAAAGATATACTGAATACTGAAATTTTTTTCAGTAACCAGTAAAAATTTACTGATTACTGAAATGTGTAATGCAGTAAAATTATACTGCAGTGTGCCCATGTATGGTATGTATATATGACATATCGTGTGTAACACCTAGAAATATTCATCTCAGACCCAACAAAGTATATATAAATTTAGCTATGTCTATCTGTCTGTGTAAAACACGCTCACGATAAAACGAAGCAATAGAATTTATCCAAATTCACCCAAAATGTTGTTCATTTTCTAAATTGTTTGGTAATGAATATGAGCAAAATCGGATTACATCGGGATAAAACATGAAAAAAAAATTTAAAACTCCGAAAAAATAATCATTTTTTAACATTCTGATGTAATTTTTACGAAAACCATGCGATTAAATTCCATGAAAATCATCACTCATTCGTTTCTACATGAAAGCTTGATTCCTGTTGAAAATTTGGGGAATCGGCCTACAATTTCGTATACCTCCCATACAAAGGTACATATTCCCGGAAAATGAGTTTATTGTTAATAATTTTACAAAATTTTACAAATGAAAATCTATGTCAATATAATTTATTCGAAGCAAAACGCGGGTAAATACCTGGCCATACATACTTAATTACATGTTTCTAGGTTTAATATCGTAGAAATTGCAAAAAGTACCGTTTGAAAAACGAAAAAGTACCAATAAGTCCCCTTTTATGGGTCCTCTGTTGATATTTTCTTTTCTATTTGGCAGTGATATTTTTGTTGTTTTGAATACGATTTTAATATTATTTTGAAAGATAAGATTTTATTTTTTGCTAAATTGTGAATGTATAAATGATGTGTGATACAAAAGGATGTTGGTGTTTGACTTGGGAAAACATTAGTGGGACAATTATTCTACATAAATGTTAGTTTTTAGGGATTTTAATGATATATTTACCGACAGCCAGAAGGCAATTAAGGCGATATCAGGTGATAGAATTAAATCTAAGACCGTATTGGATTGTAAGAAAGCTTTAAACTGAATTCTCTCCCAGAGGTAAGGTCATATGGGTACCAGGCCACTCTGGAGTAGTCGGCAACGAAAGGGCGAATGAATTAGTTTTAAAGGGAAGGGAGCTCGATGTGGTTAACCTGACAAATGCAAAACCATTCTATGTAACAAAAGCTGAATTAAACATATGGATGAGTGAATCCCATAAGGCCTCTTGGAATAATGAAACGGTGGGTAGAACCACAAAGATTCTATTGGGTGACCCTGATGAGAGCAAGACGAGAAATCTTCTCAAAATTAGCAAGTCTGAGGTTAGTATGATGGTACGTATTCTGAGTGGACACCCAGGATTACTTGCACATCTATACAAAATTGGAAGTGCGGGTTTAGACGAATGTAGAGCATGTGGAGAGGACAGTGAAACTCTTGAGCACTTTCTTTGCCACCGTCATACATTCGTCGATGTTAGATCCAAGTATCTTGGAAGTGATGTTATTCCAGAAATAACATTCTTAACAAACACTGATTGGAAGATTCTTAGGAATTACGTCCAAGAAACAAGTTTCTAAACAATGAAAAATAATACATTCAGTGAACAATTTGTTTTCATGAATTGGAGCGCACAACAGGCCCGATAGTGGCCTAGATGGACAAAAACAAAGCCTGTTAAAACATAAGTAGGAAAGTTTAGTTGGTCATATCGGTACATAATTTACCGTAATAAATGAATTAGTATATCGCTAATATGCATGTTTAGCACTGTGAGGATTGGAAGGGAAGACTCTTTTGTGTTATTCTAACCAATTACGAAAAAGGCGGTTTAAGAAATATTAGTGTAAAGTGAAAATTGTAATTTGTATGGTTATATGTACATATGTTTTATAAAAATAGAAAAAAGATGTAACTGGTCAAATACAAATCAAGTTTTCTGGGTTATGGCTGCCCATTTGGTTTAGTATTTAATCTTAAAGCTCTTTGCTTGAAGGCCTATAGTATTACAACTTCATGAAATATCTTCTATTAAATTCGATCAAAATACATTAAAATTATTATCTTTGTCGAGTTTTGTATGGGAGATTTTATAGAACATAAACCTGAAGGATGGACTTTTTATACTAAAGACAGCAAAATAAAACGTATTTATTTCTTATAAAGATAATATTTACCTGTTCCAAAATATCATTCCGATCTAAAATTTTATTAATTTTATAATTTTTTTTTTAATTAAAAAAACACAATTATTTAAAACATCCGATTTTAACATAGGTCTTAATTTAAAACTGGTAGGCGTTTAAAAAAAACTTGGATGAGAATGAGCAAAAATCAAAAGATGAATAACTCAAACAGTATTAAAGAAAATATTTTACTAATTTTACTGTCAGGAATAAAAATATCATATTGTAAGTTTTGAATAGATTTTAATGAACATTAATAAATCGAAAAAGTAATATTTTATTTTTAAAAAAGTTCAAAAAAACTTCAAAACTTAGATTTTACACTTCTTTCAGGTTTAAACTAAAATGTGTCACATTTTCTTAAAGAATACGTTGATTAATGCAAGTTATACCCATTGATAATAGCAATTGAAATAATTTTTTGACAGACATTTCAACTACGAAAATATGGTTTTTGTAGCATATGTAATCTTTCCTTTAATGGTTCCGATCGAATTTCGGCCGCGGGGCGAACTCTTATTATTGTTATTATTATTATTATTATTATTATTATTATTATATTATTATTATTGTTATTATTATTATTATAATTAATTATTATTACAAATAAATAACAAAATTAAATTATTCAACATTTCCATAGAAAAAAAGTGATTTTTATTCCTGAGGTTAACATATTATGGGTATTACAGTATCGAGGCTATGAAATTTTAGTTGGGTATGTTACATACCATCGGAAAGGCTAATGTGTCTAGTTTCTCTGCGTAAGTTCAATTTTTAAGGTTTACACACAAATATGAAAAAAATTAAAATAGTGCACATTTAAAAACCTTTGTCTTGAGTTACAAAACATTTATTTTGATAGATATCCCACTCGCATCCCACTAAGCGACCAAAAAGGTTTTAAAGGAAAAGACCTAACCTTTCTTTTGAGAAAAAAAAAAATTAATAAAAAAAGAGTCCATTTTGGAAAGAAAAAGTGAAAAAGGTTTTTGATTTTTCAAAAAAAAAAAAAAAAGTAAAAATTTTATGTCTTGAGTTACAAAACATTTTTTTATAGATATCCCACTCGCATCCCACTAAGCGACAAAAAGGGTGTTAAAGGAAAACACATAAGCTTTCTTTTGAGCAAAAAAAAATGGGTCCATTTTTAAAAAAAGTTAACAAAGTTTTTGATTTTGCAAAAAAAAAATCAAAAATTTTAAATCTTGAGTTACAAAATATTTTTTTGATAGATATCCCAGTCGCATCCCTTTAAGCGCCCATATAGGTCGCTAAGGAAAAACCTAAGCTTTCTTAAAAAAATAAAAAGGGCCCATTTTGAAAAAAGTCAAAAATATTTTTGATTTAAAAAAAATCAAAAATTTTCTTAATTTTTTTTCGAAAGATTGCATAAATAGCTATCTAAACTATTTGGGACACATTTTGCTAAGAACAATAGGTAACAAGTTATATGGATAAAAAAACACCTGTTTGGCCAAAATGTCAAATTTTGACCTCCTATAACTCAGAGATTTCTTGACCGATCTTGTTGAAAAATGGTGTCCGAATTACATTTTGGCCATGCAGGTGTTTTTTCTCATCCATGTAACTTATTACCTATTGTTCTTAGCAAAAAGTGTCCCAAATAGTTTAGATAGCTATTTATGCAATCTTTCGAAAAAAAAATTAAAAAAATTTAATAAAATATTTTTGATTTTTTAAATCATTTTTTACTTTTTTTTTTCAAAATGGGCCCTTTTATTTTTCTTTTTTATTTTTTTTAAGAAAGGTTAAGTCT
Organism: Lucilia cuprina; assembly: GCF_022045245.1. Taxonomy (NCBI): domain Eukaryota; kingdom Metazoa; phylum Arthropoda; class Insecta; order Diptera; family Calliphoridae; genus Lucilia; species Lucilia cuprina. Next base: position 48,197,054 of record NC_060950.1, on the reverse strand, counting down.
TTTCCTAAGCGACCTATATGGTCGCTTGGTGGGATGCGAGTGGGATATCTATCAAAAAAATATTTTGTAACTAACTCAAGATTTAAAATTTTTGAATTTTTTTTTTTGCAAAATCAAAAACTTTTTTGACTTTTTTTAAAAAAATGGACCCATTTTTTATTTTTTTTGCTCAGAAGGAAGCTTATGTGTTTTCCTTTAACACCCTTTTTGTCGCTTAGTGGGATGCGAGTGGGATATCTATAAAAAAATGTTTTGTAATTCAAGACATACAATTTTTTACTTTTTTTTGAAAAATCAAAAACTTTTTTGACTTTTTTTTTTCCAAAATGGACTCTTTTTTTATTATTTTTTTTCTCAAAAGAAAGCTTAGGTCATTTCCTTTAAAACCTTTTTTGTCGCTTAGTGGGATGCGAGTGGGATATCTATCAAAATAAATGTTTTGTAACTCAAGAGAAGGGTTTTTAAATTTGCACTATTTTAATTTTTTTCATTTTTGTGTGTGAACCTTAAAAATTAAACTTATGGAGAGAAACTAGACACATTAGCCTTTCCGATGGTATGTAACATACCCAACTAAAATTTCAAAGCCTCGATACTGTAATACCCATAATATGTTAACCTCAGGAATAAAAATCACTTTTTATACCCTCCACCACCCATCAGTGGTGATAGAGGGTATATATATAATATATATATATATATATATATATATATATATTATATATAATATATATATATAATATATATATATATATATTATATATATATATATATATATATTATATAATATATATATAATTATATATATATAATATTATATATATATATATATATATATATATTATATATATATATATACCCTCTATCACCACTGATGGTGGTGTTAACCTCAGGAATAAAAATCACTTTTTATACCCTCCACCACCATCAGTGGTGATAGAGGGTATGTATATATATATTATATATATATATATATAATATATATATATATATATATATATTATATATATATATATATATATATATATATATATATATATATATATATAATATATATATATATATATATATATATATATATATATATATATATATATATTATAATATATATATATATATATATATAATATATATATATATATATATATATATATATATATATATATATATATATAATAACTTTGTCATTCGTGTGTAACACCAAGAAATATTCCAGAATATATATACTTTATAGGGTCGGAAAATTATATTATAGAAATTACAAACGGAATGACAAACTTATATATACCCTTCTCACGAAGGTGAAGGGTATAAATATAAAACAATATTGTGTAATATGTAACCATTTAATAGAAAAAATATTTTTCTTAAATAACATATTTGTAGACATACCAATTATGCCATTATTTAAATAAAAATAAAATAACTCTCCAATTTTGACAAAAATTTTACCACTTATAGGCCTTTTAATTCTATGATTTATGATATATATCTTTTGGTCAACAAATGTATTGTTATGGATTATAGACCTTCGAAGTTAAATATATTATTATCAATATCTTCTCTATTTAAGAACCCATCCGGACAATACATATATCATTAGAAAGAGCTCTGAAATACCTTTTCAACGATATATAATATGATCCTTTTTATTAACCCTTTGAGGACCAATTCCACAAAAAGTATTTTTTATATAGAGTTTTCTGACAAAAATGCCGTTATTTCGTAAATCCATCGATATAACGTTACTGATATATATTGGAAAAATAGAGCAGAAGAGATTTCAAGCTTTCATTTGATGTATGGATATATACTAATATCTTAATAAATATAGACGATATTTTAGTTGGAATAAGGTAAATTACCAAAAATTAATGTTTTTTATTTGATATTAGTTAATTGTTGTTGTTTTGGCAGGAATAAAGTATTATAACTATATAAAGTACTAAACTAAATATATGTAAAGTATTGAAAATTACATCAAAATACCTTTCCAATGATATATAATAGAAGCTAATTTATTAGCCTATTGAGAAGGATTAATAAAAACTGTGCTTTTTATATTAACCTTTGTTCTGTTATATCAAAAGTTCTGTTATATCAAAAATTCATTCATAAGAAGGTACCGATTTATGTGTATTGAGTGAATTGCGATTTTTCTGGGTAAATACTCGGAAATGGGTATGTAGCGCCGGACCTGAACAATTTTTTTAATTTTTTTGGGTAATGAAATGTTGTATTTGTAAACCAACCAAAAGAAATACAAATTTTTGTGGGTAAACATTCGAAAATTGGATGATAGCGCCGCAGGCGAAAAATTATTTGAAAAAAATCGCGCGATTTTTTTCAAATAATTTTTCACTTTTTTAAATAATTTAAGAATTTTTTTGTCACAGTCTCTCTTTACTATTTTTAAACTAAATATCATCCCCATTTATTAAGATATTAGCCCATATCTATACATCAAAAGAAAGCTTGAAATCTCTTCTACAATTTTCTCGATATTTATCGGTACCATTATATCGATGGATTTATGAAATAACGGCACTTTCATCAAAAAACTCTATATAAAAAATACTTTTTGTGGAATTTGTTCTTAAAGGGTTAATAAACGCGGTCATATTATATATCTTTGAAAAGGTATTTCAAAACTCTTTCTAACGATATATATTGTCAGGATCGGTTAATAATTAGAGAAGATATCGAATATATATAAATTTAACTTTGATGGTCTATAACTCCAAAACTATACATTTGTTGACCAAAAGACATATAACACAAGTCATAGAATTGAAAGCTTTATATGTGTTATAAATTCTTTCATAATCGGAGAGTTATACCTATAATATATTTAAGCCACAAACTTTGACAACTACATAAACCAGGCGAATTAAGAAAAAAATTATCAGCTGATTGATTAACACCACCTTATATGAATTCGCCTTGTGCCACACCTTATCTGAATTCGCCTTGGATAAAGATATTAAAATTTGTGAGGAAAATATATTCTGAATTGAATAATGTTTGTTTTAAACGAAAAATTATATTTCGGTAGATTAATTTGCAAAATTTAAGTGAGTGCCACAAGTTAAGTAAAACTTAATTTTTTGTGAAAAATAAACATAAAAATGTACATATTCATCAAAATATTATATTACGAATGAATGAATATTTGTTGCGAATGGATAATTCTACTCCGGCGGAGTAATTTTCAATACTTGGCCATAATGTAGTAGCTGCCGGACCGCTAAATACCTAACATGGGCTTTGTTATATAAAACAGAACAGACTTTTTTTAGTTAATATTTTTATCACAATATTGTTTAATTTGTTAACATTTAATAGATTTCAAAATTAAGCCATAACGTAGAAGTCAGCTGCAGCCAGCCGGGTAAATACTTCATACGCGTTTCTGAGTATTAAGTGTTCCGGAAGAGATTTTTTTAGTTAATCTCGTTATCTACACAATTTTAATATAAAATATAGTGTCCGACCGAACGTTTAGGTACGAGTTCGGAGTTCGGTAAAAAGTGAGGTTCGGCCAATGTTCGGTGTTCGGCGAAATTTTGACCGAACACCGAACGCCGAACTTTTTATAAAATGTTTATTTATCATATTTTTACATCATCAAAAAGTTTTCAAAATGCTGAAAATTTGTTTACAGAAGTTATCATACATCCTGGCTGTACAATAATTTTCCGATTTCATAGGTTCAAAACGCCTTTTTGACTGTTCATTTTTTCGGCTGATTTGAAAAACAGTTATCCAAAAAGTGATTAAAAAGCTAAGAAAAGTGAAACATTTAATTTGAATTATCTAGTTTCGACTATAGGACCTTAACTATTGTTGCAGATTGATTGGTGTTCAAAATAATCAAAATCGGTTTACATTTCGACATAACCTCTATATAGAAAATGACTAACGTTCATAAAAGGCTTAAAAATACAATTTTTTATGAAATTATACTTAAATTATTTTATGAACCAAAATTTCATATAAATCGGCAAATTGAAATTTGCGAATTGTGTTATTGTATGTATATTATTTTTATATTAAATATATTTTTTATTTTTTTAGAAACTGCAATTTTACTGATTCGATAAAATTTATTTAGATTTCGATACACATTTAAAACGAAATTTTGATCGCCTGGGATCATAATATGATTATGATAAATACAAAAATATCATGATGAAATATTTTGACGGTATTAAATCATAATATGATATTTTAAAATTGTTATAATAACGATATGTTTATACTACAATCATAATTTTAACCACAGCCTTGTTTTTCTCTGCGTGCTCCTACAGAGAATTATAACATTGTCAAAATAAAGGTATTAAGATATATGCATTTCACAAAAATAGTTTGTAATTAAAAATTTATCACTCTCTGGGATTCGGAGTTAGTTGATAATTGGCCCAATTGCTAATTAAAGACCATTTTCAAAAAATCTTTCGGATGTTCATATTTTGGTTTAAATTGTTATAAATTTATTACTTTTTAATCATAAATGCGTTTTTCATTTAAGAAAAAAGTTCGATGTTACCGAACTTTGAAAACCGAACAAAGTTCGGGTTCGGCCGAACTTTAAAATTTACCGAAGTTCGGGTTCTGTGTTCGGTACCGAACGAAAATTTGAGTTCGGTCGGACTCTAATAAAATATAAAACAATATTGTGTAATATGTTAACATTTAATACAAAAAATATTTTTCCTTAATAACATATTTGTATACATACCAATTATGTCATTATTTAAATAAACTGATATTTGTTTACGAGATGCTTGGTATTTTCAGAATTTTTACATAAATAATTCAAAATTTAAACGAAGATTTTCTCCGTTTAACGGACATTTTTAAATATAAAAATGTAAACAATAACAAACTTTGACAGCTACGTAAACCAGGCGAATTAAGAAAAAATTATCAGCTGATTGAATAACACCACATTATATCTCCGTTATTTAAGTACCACCTATTTTCCTGATTTTAATTATCGATCTTCTCGAAAGCATGTCTAACAAATTTATTGAAGATTCGGATCTCGCCGATATCTGGGGTCCTTTAAAAACTTATTTCAACAGACAGACGGACAGACATGGCTTAATCGACTCCGATATCTATAAGGATCCAAAATATATATACTTTATAGGGTCGGAAAATTATATTATAGAAGTTACAAACGGAATGACAAACTTATATATATATCCTTCTCACGAAGGTGAATGGTATAAAAAGACTATAAATCATTCATTCGTGTTTTTAAGTGCCAGTGAAAGGTTGTATTTAAGTGTTTTGTGTTGAAAATGAATAATGATATTATAGAAGTAAATGTACATATATATTTATATACATGTTAAAAGTATAGAATATAATATGCCAAAATTATTGCGTCGGGAATATTTAAAGAGAGTTAAGAAGAGTACAGAATTCCAGAATGATATCAATGAAAGGAAAAATCTTTCAACGATTGATGATTGTATTGATCAGTCTTTAAAACTTACTGTTGAAAATAATATTAAGCCAAAAGAAGATTTGGACACCCAATTAAAAATGTTTTTTAAATCATAACGTTACAAGACAGTTTGGTGATGATATTTTAAAAGTATTATGTGTTTAAATGGTATAGACGTACAAAGTACTTCTAAAAACTTTTAAAGAAAAAGCAAACTCCATAATTCCGGTAATTATTACCATTTCGGCTTAAAAAACAAGTGGAACAAGTAAGAGTGTTATATTCGGCTATGCCTAGTCTTATATACCCACAGTCAAACCTCGTTTGACTCGAATGAAACTTACCTATGTCGAATTCCATTTATATACTCGCGTTTTTAGGCCAATTATAAGTGTTGAAGTAATTTTCTGAAGGTGACCTTATATAGAGGGGTAGGATCAATTATGGGTCGATCCTCATAAAATTTGGTAGACAGAATTTGGTTCGTATTAAAATTATTTGTGTCGAATTTCATCGCCACACTCGCCTTTTTAAGAGAAAAGAAGCCAGTAAATATAAACGTATTTTTACAAGATTTTATTTATGAAGTGAAAAAATGAACTTCTTCTGGACTTTTCATTAAAAACAAAAACTGATATGTTAGCAAGAGCATTTATTTGTGATGCTCCAGCTCGGGCCTTTGTTAATGGGTGCGTGGGTTACAATGTATTCCACTGCTGAAGCAAATGTTTGCAAGTTGGAAAAAGAGTACAAAATAAAAACGTACATTCTGATATTCCAAGGGATTTGCGTACTAATGACATGTTTAAGAATAGAGCTTGAAATGATGATTAAGAAAAAGTTTTTGTTTTTTACTTTTAATATATTATATATATAATATATATATATATAATATATATATATATATATATATATATTATATATATATAATATTATATATATAATATATATATATAATATATATATATTAAATATATATATATATATATATATATATAATATATATATATATAATATATATATATAATATAATATATATATTATATATATATATATATATATAATATATATATATATATATATATATATATATATATATATATAAAATATATAATATATATATATATATATATATATATATATATATAATAAAAAAAATGAGTAATTTGGCTGAATTTCATTAACACAGACAGTCAGACGGACGGACATGTTTAAGAATAGAGCTTGAAATGATGATTAAGAAAAAGTTTTTGTTTTTACTTTATATATATATACATATTATATATACATATAAGATATATATATATATTATATATATATAATATATATAATATATATATATATATATATATATATATATATATATATATATATAATATATATATATATATATATATATAAAGTAAAAACAAAAACTTTTTCTTAATCATCATTTCAAGCTCTATTTTTAAACATGTCCGTCCGTCTGACTGTCTGTGTTAATGAAATTCAGCCAAATTACTCATTTTTATCCGGTACTGTTTGGTATAGAAAATACCCAATGAGCAAAATAGGTTCTCATCGGAAAAAGTTATGAATCAAAATTTAAAACAAAGCCGAAAAATTATAATAATTTACACATTCTGATGTAATTTTTCTCGAAAACTAAGCAAGATAATTCCATGAAAATTGTGATAGATTCGTTTCTACACAAGATCAGTATAGGTCCGTAATTTCCTATACCTCCCATACAAAAGTATATATTCCCGGAAAATCAGTTTTTTGCTAATAACTTCCGTCAGAATGTTGATATTTTCACAAAATTTTACAAATTAAAATCTTATGTCAATACAATTCATTGGGAGAAAGTAATACTGTGAAAGTTTTTTCCGATCGGTTAATAAATGTTCATAGCTCCCATACAAGATCTCCTCCCGAAAATCACTTAAACGCTCATAACTCATTACTTAATTAAGATACAGAAATATTACTGTGAAATTTGTTTCCGATCGGTCCATTACAAGTTATAGTTCCCATACAAGGATCCTTCCCGAAAATCACTAAAAAGCGCATAACTCATTATTATATTAAGATTCATATACAATTTGGTATATGGTCCATAACAGATCATGGCTCCCATACAAGGTCTCCTCCCGAAAATCACATAAATGCGCATTACTCACTGCTTAATAAAAATATCCATATAATGTGTGACACAAGTATTGCTCATATACACAGAAATATTACTGTGCAATTGTTTTCCTATCGGTCCATAATTAATCATAGCTCCAGGTCCTTTTCAGAAAAACACTTAAAGGCACATGACTTCTTACCAAATACTGAAACCCAAAAAAATTGGGAATACATACTATTTTGGACACAGAAATGTAGTTTCCATATAAGGTTCGATCTCGAAAATCTCTCAAACGCACATAACTTATTGCAAAATATTGATATCCACTAATTACACTGTAAAAGTGTTTTACGATCGGTCCATATTTGGTCATAGCTCTTATACGTCCCCTCCAGAAAATCAGTCAAATGCACAATATTCATTACCAAATAAAGCTATTGATACAAAATTTGATGCAAATGTTAGTATGGTATACAAAAATTCTATTTAAAGATTTTTTTCACGATCGGTCCATAAAATAGGTGCGGTCGGTCCCATGCAAGGTTCCCTTCAGAAAATAACTTGAACACACATTACTAATTATTAAATTACGATATAGATACGAAATTTTATTGAAATATAGATTTTATGTACAGAAACTTTGCTTAAATAATTTTTTACTATCGGTATATAATTGGTCATATCTCCCATACTAAAAGCAATTTAACCGTATTTATTTCAAATTAAATATATGTATTTTGAAAATCCTTAATTTTTTCACACACATGCATATGCACATTAATTAATACCGTTGAAACATATCTTAGGGCGCTATAAAAATATAAAAGAAAATGGGGTTTGTAATGTTCAATAAATCGTGGAATTGTAACAGATTTAAGCTATTTAAATCTTAGAGTTTTTCTATTTAAGTTTTATAAATTTTTTCCCGACTACATTGTTATTACACTTAAAGCAAAACAAAATAAACAACAATAACGCTAAACCAACATACATAACGAAAAACACAGAAAAACAAAAACAAAATAAACAACGCAATAAAACTAACCTACATCCAAATATACGAACATAATTCACAAAAACAAAATACACAACTCAATGACGCCAACAGCATCCAAACATACAAAAAAATTTCCAGTTAAATAAAACCAAATACATCTACACACACGTGTACATCTTTTTCTAATATACAGTATTGTTGTTGCTTATTTAACAAAGCATGAAAAAATATGACATTTTTTGATGAAATTTTCAGAGGTTGTCTCGGATTTTTGTTCATATCTCCGTTATTTACCGACCGATTTTACTGATTTTAAATAGCGATCTTCCCGAAAGCATGTCTAACAGAATTATTGAAGATTCGGATCTTACGGATATCTGGGGTCCTCCAAAAACTGATTTCAACAGACAGACAGACGGACATGGCTTAATCGACTCCGCTATCTATAAGGGTCCAGAATATATATACTTTATAGGGTCGGAAAATTATATTATAGAAATTACAAACTTATATATACCCTTCACACGAAGGTGAAGAGTATAAAAAATATCGAGCGACTATATTCAATAGTCTCTATCTAAAACACATATCGGCAGAGCATAAAATTTTCTTTCCACACTAACACTACTTCACTCTGTGTTTTTGCATACAATGCACTGAAAGAAAAGTTTGTAACATTTTTTACTGTTTTTAGTATAGTGACTTCACTGCTTTACAGTGTATTGTATTATAAATAACAAAAAACTTTAAAATGTCTGAATTTTTTATGAATAGGATTGGAAAAAATTTAAACACCTATTATTATTTTTGAACATTGCTCTTGGTAATGCATTTATTTGCAATTTTAGATACAAAATATAAATAAAAGATAAGAAATAATGAAGATTTTGAAAAATGAAACAAATAATGGATCGTTAGGTATATAGAAATATCCTCCAAGAACTTTTGATGTGCTATAAATGTCTACTAATTGAAAATATTTACGGGATAATGTTGTCAATAGGCTTGTATATCAAGAATTAACATAGTAGCGGGTATTACTTTTGTTTAGCAGTTTGTGTCGTTGATTCACCTTTATTAAAATTCCCTTTATTTTTGACATTTACTCAGAAAAAAATTTTTCAAATAATTTTTTTTTATTGATAATTTTTCTCGATATATTTTAAAATTAAAATAAATATTAAATATATAACATTCTCATATGCAAAAATAACTTTCGGCAAACAAAAACAACTTTATATTTAACAACAGAGATTTCTCTATGTGTAACTCTATCAGAAAACTTCCAAGCTCTTATTTTCTTAGTTTGGAAGTTACGTACGTGTGTTGGAAAATAAACCAGAGAGCTCAATTGAGAGCTCGCTGCGCTTGTATGATCTAAAATAACACAAGTTTTCAGGAGAGCAATTAAACGGTTTTTTCACCAGTTCGTAAAGGTTCTTGATTTTTTTCTTTTACAATATATTTTTACGACCATATTCCAAATCGTTATATAAAAAGAATTTAAAATTTTGCATTATTTGCAAAATTATTCACAAATTTATATCAGATAGAGATTTTTAATGATTAAGTACCGAAAACTTTTTTCTCGGAAACTACTAGAGTAAGAATATTCTAATTTTGATGAAAAACTTTAACTTCATTATGAACATTGGGAAATAATGGGCAGACTTTTATTAGGGGGCTTGGAACCTCCATATGAATTAAATAAATATGTATTGCTATTGAAAATATGGCTACCCCATAAAACACAACTCAAATTAATGTTTTTTAGACCTGGTTCACACTAGGAAACTTTTGTTGAGAAACTTTTGATTTTGTGTGTGAGAGAAAGAGATGGTTGATATATCTTTCTCTCACACACAAAAATCAAAAGTTTCCCAAAATAGTTTGCTAGTATAAACCAGGTCTTAGATGTTTTTATTATTTTGTTCTAATGAATAAAAATTTTTGAGCAATGTAGTTGTAAGGCCTCCGGTAATGGTGGCGGGTTTGATTCCCACCCGTGGCGCTGGTTAAGGAGCGCACAACAGGCCCGATAGAGGCCTAGGTGTATTTCTTATACTTATAACAATTTTATAACCAAATGGTAGTTTTAAATATTTTTTTGTTATATAAAACAAAGAACAAAAATATGGAATATATATATACATACATACATACATACATACATATATTTGTGTTGGCCTGCAAACACGAGTTGCAAATTTTATTTTAATACGAATATATATGACTGCAATTTTTAGCGGCAAAGTGATACAAAAATAATAAAGTTTCATATTTATTTTATAGTCATATACAAGAGAGGTGGTGCTAGTGCTGCATATTTAAACGTTATATTCGTTTATATATAAATAAATTCTTTAAATTTTCAATAAAAAATATATAAAACTATTAATATATATTAATTTTTACAAAAAGAAATTTTTGTCGGACACCAAAAAAGTGACCTTTGTTCGGAAAATTCGTCAGTGATTTTCTCCCGCTGTCGCCAACAAATCATTTATGATTTAAAATTATCCTGCACGCATCATCGATGGTGCCTTGAAAGACATCACTGTTATTGTAGTAATGAGAAAATACTAAAAAAAACACTTGGAAAAAATATTTCCTAATTACGCTTGTTATGATAAAATTTTATAACAAGTAAAATGGTAAATTTTACAAAAAAAATTTATTTCTTCACAAAGATTAATTTTTTTTAAAATAAAATGATTAAAAAAAGTATTAAAAATATTGTTTTTATGTAGTTTTATTATTATACATCGCTGAAAAATTTTTGGAGTGTACGAGTTTTTTGCAAGTTATTCTCCTGTTTGTAAATGCTGTTGTTGTTTTTACAAATTTTATTTGCAATTTCTGAAACAAAGCGACATCAACCAACTTTGTTAAATACTGTCAACCAACTAAAAATAATTTTTGTTATTTTGTAGTCTTGCTATGAGTTTTATTTACGATCGGGTTGTGTATGTGTGTTCGTAATTAGATGAATATGAACTCGCAACACTGATGTATGTCTTCTAAAACCCTCTATTGACAACAGTATGAGCGATGAATCATAATTATTTTCTTCTATCAATTACACATGAAGATATGATCAATAATGTCTTGGATGTTGTCTTATATTGGACTACACTGACTACAATATGAGAGACATTGTCTTGCATTTTGTCGTCCATTTAATTCTATGTGATGATAATTATTTAGGAAGGCTATATTGTGGAGGTCAGAACAGTGTTAAAATTAATGATGTTGAAATAGCTGAGGTTTCATATAACAGTAATGTGTCTGCAAACTTATTTAATTCCATAGTTTTATACAACTATGGCAGTAAGAAAAACAGATCATTTAGGAAATCGGAAATGTACTCAATGCTTTATATGGTGTGTATTTTTAAGTGTTTTTAAAATGCATATTTTTTAAACAAAATTCGCAAAGAAAGAAGCATTTAATTAAGAAGTTAAAGGGGCAATCAAGATCTTTGCTATCAATATCAAACTACTACAGGAAGTTTAGCGTACATGCTGCTTGGGTATAAGTGGTGCTATGTGTACTACTTCTACCTAGGCTCTGGAAACGTTGCTAGAAATTCTACCCATTGAAACATATTTAAGATATGATCATTGATCGTATAACACACACAGAATATGTCGGAATTTTGAAACGCTGATTCCAGATAGAATGTCTTGGTCACGCGGAACATTAGAGCAAATACCAGTAGGAAGCCGTTGTTACACGAATGGCTCTTAACTAGGGGACAAAGTGGGGCTGGGGTTCTATATAAAGACCCAGAAACAGAAATATACTACCGTTTACCAAATCATAACACAAGCTCCCAGGCAGAAATACGAGCATGCGGAAGGTAATTAGGGCGATATCAGGTGATAAATCTAAGACCGTGTTGTATTGTAAGAAAGCATTAACTGAATAGTATCTCAGAGGTAAGGTTTACATCATACCAGCCCATTCGGGAGTAGTCGGCAACGAAAGGGCGAATGTAATAGCTTTAAAGGGAAAGGGAGCTCGAGGCAGTTAACCTGACAAGTGCAAAACCATTCGACACAACAAAACCTGAACAAAATTGGACTTGTGGATTCAGACGAATGTAGAGCTCCACATGAGAGGACAGTGAAACTCTGGAGCACTTACTCTGCCACTGTTAGGCATTTGTCGAAGTTAGATCCAAGTATCTTGGAAGGGATGCTATCCCGGTACTGAAATATTTCGAAATGCACTATTTAAATTACATTAATTTAATTAATCGATTTTGTAAACCTTAATAAATAATATTGAAAAGGTTTTGTTTAATTATCTTTCCCGGTCCCTGAGTAATAACTTCTTGAAGTCAAAATTTTACAAAGTCAAATTCTACATTATACTTTATGAATTCACTTATCTTTAGGGTTTTTTGCACGTGATACTTTCGTTAATAGAAAACCATGAGGAAACTTTAAAAAAAAAACAAAAATTTAACAGTTTATAATCAAAAACTCCTTATTTTATGTATGTATATACAGACGTTTTATTAAATTAGATTTAATAATTATCAGAATTATACACTAGAAATGTATAAAAAGATAAAATAGCCATATAAATTGTATGACGTTGATCTACGTTAATGATCACTCTCATCAATGTTTACCAGCAAACAATACGAAAGTGTTGTTTCTTTACTCTTACTTGAATACAGTAAAGAACAAGTAAGAGTGCTATATTCGGCTGTGCCGAATCTTATATACCCTTCACATTGACGAGACTTAGATTTTGTTTTTGTTTATCGTAAAAAATTGTTTTAAAAAGCACTTGGAAAAAATTTTGTGTTAGTTTTAAATTTCAAACTTACATTATTCGCATAAAAATTATTGTACAATAACTCACAATCTACTCTCATATAATTGAAAACGTTTTAAATACTTTTTTCTATTCATTAAAAAATATATTTGCAAAACAAAATGGAAAATTATTTTATTTTAACAAAAAATGCAAATCATATTTTTTTGCTGTGTATGTTTGGATTCCAAACATACAAAAAAAAATACACAGCTGAATAAAACCAAATAAGGAGTGAGATCGAAAAATTCTTAACATACATATATGTTTATAAAAAAGAAACCACTAAAATTACAGCTTTATTTTTTTTTTATTTGATTCAAATTATTATTACAATTTACAAAAAAAATACCGACCGATTTTGCTGATAGCGATCTTCTCGAAAGCATGTCTAATAGAATTATTGAACACTCGGATCTCGCCGATATCTGGGGTCCTCTAAAAACTGATTTCAACAGACAGACGGACAGACAGACGGACATGGCTTAATCGACTCCGCTATCTATAAGGATCAAGAATATATATACTTTATAGGGTCGGAAAATTATATTATAGAAATTACAAACGGAATGACAAACTTATATATACCCTTCTCACGAAGGTGAAGGGTATAATAAGTAATAAAGTATAGTCGGGCGTGGTCGACCATATGATACCCTGCACCAGTTATGAATATTAAATGTGATTTATTTTGCATAATAAAGCATTTATCTTCAATATTCCCTTGTTCCGATACATTTAAGCAATTTATGGATGAAAAACTAATTTTCTGAAAGAGGCTTTATATGGCGGCTAGGGGCAAATATGGACCAAGCCCGATAAAATTTTGTGAATATATTTATATTTACATAATATTTTATTGTGCTGAATTTCATCGCGATATTTGTGTTTATTAGTTAATTTGGGACATTCAAGTAATTTTCTGAAGGGTACTTTGTATGGGAGCTAGGGTCAAATGGGGCCCGATCTTTATGAAATTTGGCAGGGTCATCAAAACTTTTATAAAACTTAGTTGTGCCGTATTTTATCGAGCTCAGAAGCACTTTTCGGGGGGTTCTGTTCTATGGGGGCTAGGTGAAATAATGAACCAATTTTAACTATTTTCAATAGGCTTCGTCCTTGGGTCAAATAAAGCGTGTATGCCAAATTACTCCAATTATCTAAATTTGCGACCTGTACCTTGCGCACAAGGTTTACGTGGACAGCCAGACGGACGGACAGACGGACATAGCTTAATCGACTCAGAAAACGATTCTAAGCCGATTGGTATACTTTAAGGTGAATCTAGGATGAATGTTTTTGTATGTTACAAACATCAGCACAAATCCAATATACCCTCCCCACAAAAGTGGTGTAGGGTATAATTATTTCAGTTTACTAAAAATATTTTATTTAGCTGGACAAATTAAATTTTAGCTTGAAACTGGACAAGCATCAAAAAAGCTGGACAATCCAGCCAAGTCCAGCCAGGCTGGCAACCTTATATGTATACTATACATTGTATAGTAACAAGGTTTTTCTTGTCGGATGCTTTTTGTTTAAGTGTTGAAAAATAGGCGTGGATTTTTTCATTTATGTAATAAAAGTGGTATTGAAATAATTCAATAATATTAGGAAATATTTAAAAGTATTCTAAATGTTTTTTCATGTGTTATAATGAATTGTTTCACTGGAATTATAAAAACAAAATTTTTTAATAAAAAAATCATTAAAATAATGAAAGTTTTAAATCAAATTTTAACATAAACATATTTTTCCTTTGTTTTCATTAAAAATATGTTTCATAGTAACTGTGAAAAAAATATATTTTTATGATAATAATTCATTAAATTTTTTTTTTAACTTAAACTTTTTATTTTTGGGCATAAAAAGTTTAAGTTAAAAAAATTTTGTTAATTTTTTAAAATAATTAATAAACATTTTTCAAAATATAACTGTTTAAGTCTTTGGAAACTATGCTTTTTTCTTCATAGTTACATTAAAATATTTCATTGTATTTGGAAAAAAAAAAATATTTTTAATTTTTATCCATAATGTTTTAATGTTCACCAATTATACACAATCGATTAGAGTCATTATATTGATATCTATTAAAATTTTATATGAGCAACACTTGTGCCAAACTTTATATTGATATCTTAATATAGTAATGAGTTATGTGCGTTTAAGTTATTTTCGGGAGGGGAACTTGTTTGGGAGCTATGACCAGTTATGGACCGATCCAAAAAAACTTTCATTGTAATATTTCTGTATATAAGATCAATACTTGTACCAAATTTTATATCGATTTCATAATATAATTTCATAATTTATGACAAATTATGGACCGATCCAAAGAAACTTTCATGGTTACATTTCTGTGTATAAGAGCAATGGCGATTAAGCTCTTGCGCGGAAACGAATGTATGCCGATTTTAATGGAATTATCTTGCATAGTTTTTAGAGAAAATTACATCAGAATGTGTAAAAAATGCTTATTTTTTTCGAGGTTGTTTCAAATTTTGATTCATAACTTTTCCCGATGTGAATCGATTTTGCCCATTTACCAAACAACTTAGGAAAACAAAGAACATTTTGGTGAATTTGGTTAAATTCTATTGCTTCGTTTTATCGTGAGCGTGTTTTACACAGACAGACGGACATAGCTAAATCGACTCAGAATTTAATAAGGACCCAGAATGTATATACTGTGTTGGGTCTCAGATGAATATTTCTTGGTGTTACACACGGAATGACCAAATTATATATACCACTAATAATGGTGGAGGGTAAAAAAATTTGCAAATAAATAAATTAATGTATATCTGATATTTTCTAAAAACAGTCTAGATTTTATAAAAAAAGTTTAATTTTTCAACTGCAAATATTCATAATAGTTAAAAAAATTAAAATATGTAGAAAACAAAAAAAAAAACTCATTCTTAAAAACATAATAATAGATGGGCACTTTGCAGTACCAGTAAAAATGCAGTAAAAATATGTTTTTACTGTTTACTGAAAAAAATTTCAGTATTCAGTAAAGTTTTACTGGTTACTGAAAAATTTTTCAGTATTCAGTATGTTTTTACTGGTTACTGAAAAATTTCAGTATTCAGTAAATTTTACTGATTACTGCAATAAATTGCATTAAATTTACAGGTTACTGCAAAAAAATGCAGTATTTTACTGATTACTGAAAATGTATTTACAGTATTCCTTACAATCTAATAATTTACTGAAAATTCTACTTTCAACATATTTTTGAATATTATACATTTTATATTATACATATTATCACAAGTAGCTATAGTGAGAGTAGTTTTACCTTTTGGGATTGCACAGTGGTATAGGAAAAAAAAGAGAGAAATAATTCGGTAACTTCTGAACGGTTAATCCGATTTTAATGAAATTTAGTATGCACAAAAAGGAGGTGTTGTCGGTTTTGTTTAGGTTTTGAATTGGTGTTGTTAAGGTTTTGAATTTGAACCTTATAGGCCAACCAAGGGCCCGGCGGGGTCCTCAAATTAGGACACCTCGGCTATGTTAAATTTTTAAAACGATCCTATCTCTTAATTTCAGTTCCGATTTAAAAAAAGCAGTAAATTATCTCTTATAGTTTAGGAGATATTCGCATTTTAAAATTAAAATTTTAAAATTTTTACCGTCCTTACTTTAGTTTTTTGATAATAGAGCGTCCAAATATTCCCTATTTTCGCCATTTTTTTATTAGAATAACAACAAGTTTATATATCAAGCAGTGAAAGAATTTATGTAAAAATCATGACTGAGTCCAAAGTTATAGGCCATTTTTTTGGAAAAAAGTATATTTTTCTCTTTAAGTTATCTAAAAAGTTTCTAAGAAGATGTATATAGCAATTTTTGATACCGAGGGGACCAGGTCCATCCAAAAGACCCTATTTTTAATGGAAAATTCAATTTTGAGCAAAAATTCTCAAATCGCTATCAAATTATAGTACCTGTTTTATATGACCCAATATGTTCTTAATCATTTTGTAATCATCAAAAAATATTCATAAATAAAATTTTTATTGTAATTTGAAAAATTTGTATCTTCGCAAAAACTGAATAAAACCATTTTTAATTTTTAAAAAAAAGTATTCCGCGAATTTTTTAATTTTCAATAATTATATACAGTTTTGAAAAATAGACAAAATTACCTTTCCATTGATATATAACATGCCTACCTAATGTTTTTTAAGTGACAAATTAATTAGGGAAAACTCAACATCTTTTAGAAAATTTACCTAGCACTATTATTTTCATCCATAAGGTGAACTCTTTGCATATAAAAATAAAGTGGATAAAACTGATATATGTAAAATTGAAAATTTTATAAAATCAGTTGATATAAAACTGAAGAGTGTTCGGTATTCCATTGCTAAATTTCGATCGAAATTTTCTGATTGGCTGGATGAATGTGTAGAAGTTGTTATTTGCGTATCAACTGTTGGTGCTCCCTGTAAGCACTATGAGGATTTGAGCTCAAAATCAAAGAGAAAAAGGTATCAACTTCACTAGAAACCTTATCTAACGAAGAAGTTTCGGACACTTTTAAAGGAATATTAAGAAACGAAAAACAACACCTTGGATGTCATAAAAATTGCAAATATTCTTCCAACCGCATCACCAAGACGACTGAAAAGAATTGTAAAGAGTATACCCACAAAACCAAATTTCATTAAATCGGATTAACCGTGTAGAAGTTACCGAATTATTTCCCTCTTTTTTTCCCATAATATATGTGGATTGCAAATCTTTTCAAAAGGCAAGAACTTAGCTATGTATAAATTTATATAAGAGGTCAAATATTATATAATTTTGTCGGGCAATAAAAACTTATTAGAATCATTTATTATATTTTATATTAGATTATTAATTGAAATATAGTAAAAGAGATCAATATGATAATAGTTGTATGAGAATTTAAGTTAAATGTAATATTTTTTTACTAATAATGCATTTTGGTTGAAAATTTTACTTATTATTGAAAAAAATTCAGTATTCAGTAAGATTTGCATTACCAGTATTTTTTACTGTTTACTGAAATATTTTTCAGTATTCGGTAAAATTTTACTGAATACTGAATTTTTTTTCAGTAAACAGTAACAATTTACTGAATACTGAAATATGTTATGTGTAATAATGTTTGATCTCATAGTGGATAGACGTGTTTTAAATCGCTCTCACGTGAAAATAACATTGTAAACATAAATTCATAATTAAAATATAGAAAAGATAAGTGCAGCGAATGTACGCTAATTAAATACAAACTTATATATATTTTTAATATTAAAAATACATTAAATTAAAATCAAATAAATTGTAACAAATTGTAGCAAAACAAAAAGTATAAAAAACAAAAGAAAACACAAAAACAATAACAACAAAACCTTAAATAAAGTGTAGTGTCTGTGTTATTGTGCATGAGTTTCTCTAACTCTCCAATAAGTGAAAGGAGGCTCAGTAGCAATGGAAAAAATTCATACTTTGATATGAGCTCTCCATACAACAACAATTATTATGATCCAAAAAATTATAAAAATTATTTAAGTGTATAAACAACAACAAATGAGAGATCTTCTCTTTCAAGTGCGCTAAAACAAAACAATTGTGTATTTAATAGCGCAAAAATATAAATAAACAAACAACAGATTAAAAAAACAACAACAAACGAGAGATCTCCTCTCTCAAGTGCGCCAAAACAAGAAAATTGTGTGGAAGACAACGCAGAAGAAAAAATAGAAAAACAAACAACTGTTACAATGGTTGATGAAAATAGTAATGCTAATGTGAACAATATCACAAATAGTATCAATAACAATATTAACACTATAAAACCATTAATGATAAGGAAGCTCACTCAAGCCCAATGTCAAAGAATACTGGTGCCATACCAAAAAAGAAGCCAAATACATTGAGCTCGCATAAAATGGAAAAGATCCAAACTGGAATGGACCGTTATGTCACTTATACAAAACGTAAGTCCAGCCCTAGGACTTCAAAATTGGAACCAAATCCAAAACAGGCGAAAACAAATTCGGTAAGTCAAAATCGTTTTGCACTCCTTGACAACCAGGAAAGTGAAAAAGCACTATCCATGCCTCTAAAAGACCACAAGCCACCTCCCCTCTATTTGCGCGAACCTACCACAAATCTATTGGTTAATAAGTTGTCCCAACTTGTAGGCAAAAAAAATTTTTCCTTTGCGTAGGGAGACTACGTGGAAAGTCTCCCTATGCAAAGGAAACATTCAGGAAACAAAAATACAGACTTATTCAGAAAAGTCTGTTAGAACAATAGTTGATAGTTTTGATTCTGAGAAAATAAATTATTACACATATCAACTAAAAAGTGCAAAGGGTTTGGCATTAGTTAACAAAGGTGCAAATAGTTCTGTACCAAACGATGACAAAAAAAGCGCTAGAGACTGTAGGTTATGAAGTGAAGTCCATTCACAATACAAAATTCCTCAACCAATGTTTAGAGTTGAAATTACTTTTAACTCTTCACAATTGAAGAAAAAGGTTGATACTCATCCCATATATAGTTTAAGATATCTTCTTAATCGCAAAATAACTGTTGATGAACACATTAAACGCAGAGGTCCTCCTCAATGCCTAATTTGCCAAGAGTTCGGTCACACCAGAACTTTCTGCAAATTACCATCTGTTTGTGTGAGATGCGGAGACATCCATAAAAGCCAAGATTGTCCCCACCCAAAAACAGATAACAATAAAAGAAAATGCAGTAACTGTGGTCAAAATCACACTGCTAACTATCGCGGATGTCCAGTATAAGTATATACACATGCAACAATTAAATAAGGCCAGAAGACCTTTATATGCTCAATATAAAGCTTCGAACTTCCCAAGTCTTCCTAATACTTTTAGTGCTCAATATAGAAGTATCACAAATAAAAGCAATCAGAATAAATTGTAAGCCCATATGAAAAAAGAGGGTTCCGTTACCCAAAGTAATGCAAAACAAACTTCTAGTGCCCAATATAAAAGACTTAAAAATAAAAATAATGAAAATCTGCAAAGAAATAATGAAAATAATACCACGTTATTTTCATATGTACATGCACATGCATTAAAAAAGGGTGTACCCGCACCCGAAACAAATTCTCAAAGCCCTATTGAGAATTTAATTCAAACCGTGAACAGTTTCATGGCAAATATGCAAAATATGTTTCAACAATTAATGCAGAATCAAAGCATGCTCATGCAGATCCTGCTAAATAAGAAATGAATTCCCTAAGAATTTGTTTTTGGAATGCTAACGGCCTTAGCAACACAAGAATGAAGTTGAACAATTTCTGCTACTTCAGGAAATTGACGTACTACTCGTCTCTGAAACACATTTTACCCTAAAGAATTGTTTTAGAATTAACGAATACTACACTTACGATACAAAACATCCAAGTGGCAGAGCCTGTGGTGGAACAGCCATATTAGTGAGAAAAAATATTAGACATTTCCCGATGCCAGAATACAAAAAGGACCATATCCAGGCCACCTCTATAAATATACCTGATAGCAGAGTTACAATATCTTCAATATATTGTCCTCCTAAGTATAATATTAATCGAGAGCAGTCAAAAAAATTAATATAATTGACATTACACATAATAACTGACATGTTTTTCAAAGGTAACTTGATCAAAAAAAATCAAATAATACTTTGGTTGAAAAATGTAATGAAAACCGTGTGTTAAGAATTTTTCGATCTCACTCCTTACATCTACACACACACGTATACATCTTTTTCTATATACAGTGTTGTTGTTGCTTTTTTAACAATTTTTTGATAAAATTTTCAGAGGTTGTCTCGGATTTTTGCTCATATCTCCGTTATTTACCGACATATTTTGCTGATTTTAAATAGCGATCTTCTTGAAAGCATTTCTAATAGAATTATTGAAGATTTCGATCTCGCCGATATCTGGGGTCCTATAAAAACTGATTTCAACAGACAGACGGACAGACAGACAGACAGACATGGTTTAATCGACTCCGCTATCTATAAGGATCAAGAATATATATACTTTATAGGGTCGGAAAATTATATTATAGAAATTACAAACGGAATGACAAACTTATATATACCCTTCTCAAGAAGGTGAATGGTATG
Organism: Lucilia cuprina; assembly: GCF_022045245.1. NCBI lineage: Eukaryota > Metazoa > Arthropoda > Insecta > Diptera > Calliphoridae > Lucilia > Lucilia cuprina. Next base: position 48,175,520 of record NC_060950.1, on the reverse strand, counting down.
TGTGTTAGCGTTGCTACTCACTATTTATTTTTCTTACCAAAGTTCCTACAAAATACTTCCAAATTTTTCCTTTATGGGTTTTGAATAAATTATTTGTTTAGAATTCTAAAAAATCAATGTTTTTTTAAGTAATTAGAAAGTAAAATTTTCGGCAAAATTTGTCTCAAAATCATACCCAAGAAAAACTTAATAGTATTACATATTATGACGAGTTTTATATGTACATATATCTACCATCAAAGTAGGTATGAATCATATACCTCTAATATTTTTATACCCATCAAAAAAGATTGAAGGGAAATTCAGAATAGGTACAAAACTAGGCATATTTCTTCGGAATTGATGTAACATATGTACATATGTATGTAGATCTAATTTACGCTGACAAAAAACATGGTTCGACATGGCTACTGTAACAATGGTTGTGCTGATTTCACTGAATTGATATTATTTTTGGACACAGAACGTTGTTTATAACGTAAAACGGAATTTATTTAAAGTAATTCTGTAAACTATAAGATGTAAACTATATGCCATTAAATTTATTACAAATATTGTAAGTTTTTACTGCATATTTTAAGCGCTTAAAACTCTTTTTTAAAGCATATTTGGGGTTTCCCGGTTTATATATATTTAGATTAATCGGATTTTTTTGCAGATGATTTACTATTAAAATTTAATATTAATTTAATTTATTTAGTAAAATTCTTATTACTTCACTATAACAAGGTCAAAAGTTTGCATTAACTCACAAGAATGAGTTCAAAATTATCTCATCATACCAAATCTGGGCCAAAATCTAAACCTACCAACCAAATTACCAGAAGTAATTTTTGAGTTTTGAAACTACCAAGTGGCAACGCTGATATGTGTATAGAAAACACACAGGCTATAACTAAGCGCATTTACAAAAACAAATGAGTACCATTATTTGTATTATTTGTGTTAATATTAATCAAGTCAAATTAATTGCTTCTATAATATTAAAATTTTACTACTTCAAAATTGCTGTAGTTTGATTTCAAGGTTTACATGGTCAGCTCTAGACTTGGAATACAAAGTGCTTTTGTACAAAACAGTTATGAAACCTATATGGCTATACGGCATTCAACTGTGTGGAACAGCCTCCTCATCTAATGTTGACAAATTACAAAGAAAGCAGTCAGCACTGTTAAGGTGAATAACAGGTGCTTCGTGGTACATTCGCAATAGTAATATTCATAGGGATCTTATACGCGAGGATATCAAATTTTCTTGTTTAACTTACTTGTCGAAACTAATAAATCACCCAAATCCCCTTGCCAGAGGGTTGCTGTCATTTGAGGGTCATAGACGACTGAGATTTGGATTGGATTTGGATTTTGCCAGATAATCAAATTATCGAGAACTTTGGTTGAAATTGCATCGGCAATATCAACGTCAGTTATAATTTATGTTAAGATTTTAATAAATTATTGTAAATTTCTACATAAGAAAAATTCAATAAAGAATAAATAAAATGAAAAAAAAAAGGTTCACTTGGACGGACAGACGAACGGACATATCTAAATCGACTCAGAAAATGATTCTGCGGAGACTGGTATACTTTAAGGTTGGTATAGGACCAATATTATTGTGCGTTACAAATATCAGCCCACCACCAAAGTGATTTAAATTATAATAATGAATTTCAAATGTACAAAATTTAATTTATATTCAAAAAATGTTTAATTTGCGTTGAAAATAGTTTGATTTGCTTGGAAAACATTTAATTTGCAATGAAGGATCGTTAATTTGAAGCTAAAAACCTACATATAAAATAAATGTATGTTTGTATGTATGAATGATATTTGTTTAATATCTATAGCTGCCTAAACCGATTTTCTCGAAATTTTTAATAGGAATGAAAAACATTATAAAAAAAGTTTAAACTTAACAACAAAGAAAATAATTTCGAATTTAATGATTATTGAATTTCAACTGACCTTAGCCACTATAAAAGGCTCCCTTCAGAATAGCCTTTCTATAAGTTTTTACAACAATCTCTAACAATTATTTAGTGAATCCGTCTATAAATAACCCTACGGAAACTTATTTGAACGCTTATTACTGGCTTAAAAATACGAGTATAGCGAAGAAATTTCTTAAAAGTAAGTTTCTGACGAGCCAAATCATTCTACAAATTTTATATGATCAGTTCAAAATTGCCCATACCCCCATATAAGGTTACCTTCAGAAAATTACATTAACGATCATCACTGGTTTTAAAATACGATATAAAATGAAATTCGACTCAAGTAAGTTTCTTACAAACCAAAATCTCTAAAATAAATTTTCTGTAGATAAGTCCATAATCGACTCCGCTACTTACAAGGATCCAGAATATATAAAAACAAAGGTGAAAAGAAATAAAAGAACGAAGTTTTGAAATCTACTGCTTGATGTCCACAACACGCGTTCTTCGCTTTCTCACATTATACGCGTCTGTCAAAAAAAGTAGAATCAATGTAAGTATTCGTATGCTAAAGCTACAAGTAGAAAAGAGTAGAATGCATTGATGCATAGAATGGTTAAAGTAGATCTACTTTTATAAGCGTCACAAGCGGAGCACGAACAAATCAGCTTTTTTAATGTACGTTTAAAAGCATGGCATGTAACTTGAATCGTAGAATGCAACGTAGGTATGAAATGCACGTAACGCTTTGACGCGAAAACGCATAGTGTGGACCTTCCGCTTTATTGTGTATAAATATTTACTTAATGGCCTTAAAATTAAAGTTTTAATATTTTTATACCCACCACATATATATTCTAGGTTCTTATTAAATTCTAAGACGAATATTACTTATAGGAAAGTTTTATTAGGTATTGAGAATGGGCAATATCGATCAACCGCTGAAAAATGTTTTAAAATGAGAGTAAAACGATGAAATCCGACATAGACAAGTTTCTTACGAGCAAAAATCGCTCTACCGAATTTTATAAGGATCGATCGATATAAGGTCAGAAAATTAATTCAACATTCACTACTTTTTTAAAATACGAGTTTATCGCTGAAATTTGACACTTTACTGGCTTAATAAGAGCACAGTGATTAAATTCGACGTAAGCAAGTTTCTTATGAGTTAAAATCTCTCTACCAAATTCTGTGAGGATCGGTGCACATTTGACTCTACTCCCCACATTAGATCCCCTCAGAAAATGACTTCTACGCTCACTACTGGCTAAAATATGTGAGTATAGCGCTGAAATTAGACATAAGTAAGTTTGTTACGATCACATATCTCTATACCGAATTTTGTAAGAATGTATCCATAAAATGCCACTAGTGCCGAATGGGATGTGTCCATAATTGACTTATGCCCTATTTCAAATATCAACCTAATGTTTATAGAGGAGCATTCTTTTTACGGCATACGGTTTTATGGTGGGTTAATAAGATTCAAAAATGATCAAAAAATTATATTACTGTTTGAAAAGCTAAATTATTAAATTAATATAGGATATTAATATTACATCGTGATACAATTTTTAATTATAATACCCTACACCACTTTAGTGGGGAGGGTATATTGGGTTTGTGCTGATGTTTGTAACGTACAATGATATTGGTCCTATAGCAGAGCTTCGAATTAATCAAGTCAATTTTAAATACTAGTATTTAACCAAAATCACCAGTACTAGTTCCCAACTGTAAACTTTCCTATACCATCGTACTGTTTAAATTAACATTGAGTGTGTTTGAAAAATTACTTGTAACATTAGTTCTAGACTTATACTAAGTAGTACACTTGGACCCAATTGGGTTCTTTAGAACCAGTTTGATACTAGTTCTAATATTCATAAAAAGTCGCCACAATTGGTGGTTTTGCTCTTTTGCAATCCTCCCGCACAATTCCAAGTGAAAATTACTAGACATCCTGGTTTTTTATACGGTTTTATTTCTAAAGATACCAAATAAATACTATAAAAAATTTTGTAAATAAATTTACCTAACAATTCAATATGAAAGTTTAAGAAATTCTGATTCTATCCATATTACCAACGTTGATATCATTGATTTTATTGTGTCTAAAAATTAAAATATGTATATCTCCATTTCGTTTTAAAAACATTTGCCGTACTATAAAACAAATATTAAACTTATTGCAGTTTTTAAATTTAATAGACGTACTTACACAAAGATTTGATTGCAGCCGGATCTAAATTTGCATGCACTATTTATTCTCTCATTTGAAGGGATATGTTTGAAAATATCGTTTTTATGCAAAATGTTTCAAAATTATATTTTAATAATTTAAAGAATTAATTTTTTTCTAACACATGTCAAACAAAAAGCAGTCTACAAGTGGCGCCATTCAACTACTCCTAGTACTAGTATTTTTCATATAAACTCTAACCCAATTTGTACTAGTGTCTCTTGTTCTAGTAATAGTACTAGTGGAATTAAGACAATTATCGCTTAATTTTCTGCAGGATCACCAAAATCTTAATTCAGAAATATAAAGTTTAATCTTCCAATAGTTTTTTTAAATTCTCAGGAATTAATTCAATAGCTTAATTCAAAGGCTTTCAGATGAAAATTCTAATTCACTCATTATAGCATTTATTTTGGAAATATGATTTTTAAGTTGAAAAATAATTTGAAATTTAAAATTTGAAATATATATATATAATACATATATACGTATATGTTCAAACCAAAGTATAACAAGTTGTCCGACTCTTTGACAGCAGTACCTAACTCTAAGCATGTATTGGTGCATTCCAAACACACAGAGTTTTATAACAAAGTTACAATTTTAAATTTGTTCGAATTTTCAATACCAAAAATTAAAACTCTGTTTGAAAATTAAAATTCAACAACAACAAAAATGAAATGTCAATAATTAGAAAAAATATTTTTTTCCAGTTTAGGAAAATTAAACAAAATTTTGTATGAAAAGTGAGATAAAATTATTTTAAAAAATTACAGATTTTTTGTGCACAACGTAATTTCGCGTACAATACTTAAAAGTTGCCAAAAAAGTAAGTTAAACATTTGAGGGTTTTGACAAGTTTAAATTTCTCACAAGAGAGTCGAATTCACACGACACTCGCAGTGTTGCCAACATTGGTCAAGCAAAACGCGCGCAAAAAAATTAAAAAGGGGTAAAAAAGCGTAATTTTCTAACTGAAAATGGGTAAAAAGGCACTAACGTTTTTTACATCAATATCTTAAGACCGTGTTAAAAACAAGCTTAATTTGGTGGCAAACATTATTTAAGTACCGTTAACGGTTTACTCGTTAGAATCTTCCAGCAAAGATGTATAAAATTGGCATTAGATTCTAACGTTGTTAAAAATAGTATTATTCATTAAAAGGAGCAATTACCAAAATGCAGCTCGCAACAAAACTCGCTTAAACATTGCCGGCCACCTTGCAATATCTCAAGCATATTGTAACAATTAATTCATTCGCAATATCTTAAGCCGAATGAAGCAAATTAAAATATAATAATTCATTCGCAATATCTTAAGCCGAATGAATCATGGTAGGTTTTATGACAGATCCATCAACTGTATAAACTAAATACTTAAATATTAGGCAAAACGTAAACATATTTTAGTGAGCTTATTTAGTGATAATGAAGTAAATTTTTCGATAAAAGTATTTCAGTTCCTATGCGACCAAGTCGAATATTCCGGAAAGTTAATAACTGAATTAAATAGATTAGGGTTAACTGGACCTGTGAGAATCCAGCCAAAAATCGTCTTTTGTGCTAATAACGACCCTAATAAGTTTCATTGTATATCCGGTAAAACAATCCAAGGGTATAGATCAGCGCCAATAAGGATATCAATAGGTCGGCTATCAAAAGGATTAAAATCCGCCAAACGAAGATTTGGCAAAAATTTTTGAATGTTGGCGTTAACGGAAGTCGTAGGCAAATTTGTCGATATTTCTGGTAAAACAAATGCATTTATATTTAGTTCTACGGAAGAATCGAAGTTAGATCCGATTTTAAAAGAACAAATATTTCTATAGTTATAAATTTCTGAAAATTTAAGCATAATAGGACCTTTCAATTATAAGGATAAGCAAACAAATAGAAAATAGGTAAATATAAGATTTAAATATGTTCTGTCATACTTAATACTAAAATATGAAAAAGATGAAATTAAAGGTCACAGGTTTAAATAAACATATTTTTGAATGTAATTGAGATATTGGCTTGAAATTTTTTTTAAAGGGTCGAGAATTTCCATATCTAACTAAAAAAGATATTAAGGGATAAATATGGACTAAATTGTTGTAGCGACCCTATTAAAATTTTGATATAAATCATTGTTTTAGAAATTTAACAAATATGTAATATATGACAAAATCTTTATTTATGAACAAAACTCAATGAAACCTTTAACGCTTGTTAAATTTGTCATTTCAAATAAGAATATGCAAAAAAAAAATTAAAGTTCAAAGGGCATCCCGCAATTCCCAAAAATAGGAATGTAAATCCCAAAAATGGGGTTTTTTACATTTTTGCCCATAGGGTCCACATTTCTTTCAGGGCTGTGAAAATACTTTCAGTTTTCTGATCCCAGCTTTGGGATTTTAGAACATGTCGCCCAAAGTTGAAGTTTTGATAAAAAATAGGTCATATTCGGAAGGACGCAGTGGCAACATTTTCAAAAAATAGGACAAGTTTTTTACGCCAAAGCGTTCTGCGTAAAGATACCTTTTAGAAAACTATAAAATTGTTATATGTTCTTAAAGAAAATTTTTATTTTATTAATAAAAGAGTTGAGACACATTTTGGAATTTTTGAATTTTAAAATTAAATAACGTATATTTTTGGATCTGTAAATGATATTGATCTGAAATTTTTTGTATATTATTGGAAATTTTGTTGTCTAACTAACAAGAAAAACTTGATCCAAAATTACGCCCGGTATTCAAAAAAAGGCGGACCAAGGTATGGTAAATTTTGTATCACTAAATTTTTAAATGCCTATAACTCGGATATTATAAGAGATAAGTAGTATATCCAAGCATGTTTTTCAAGATCTCGTCGAGCGCTTTCAGAAAATATAAAAATCTTTGTATTTGGGTGAAAAACAAAAAAATTTACATGTCGTAGGTACCCTACTTTGAGCCGTCACAGCGCCGTCCCTGGGCCATCTGCGGGGTTCATCTTTATCCCGATCGGATCAGCCGTTTAGAAATGCCAGATTTATTTCCAAAAAATTTCCATTCTGGCCCACTGTGCAGTGGTAAAATAGTAAAATCGCAATTATTCAAATCTACATCTTAATCTTAAATAGATAATTTTACTCCCTTGAAGGTGGTTAATTTGAAGAATATATCCTTTATATGAATAATATTTTGAAGGAATAATGAAATGGGGCTGTAGCTTTGAAGAAATTTCATTAATTTTAACAATTTTATTTTATTCAAATTGAATAAAGACACGTAGAACTGAAGAAATTTCGCAACATACAAGAAAAAACTGAACAATAGTTGAAAATATTTTAAAATAAGATTAAAAGATAAAAAATTTTATGGAACGAAATATTAAATATAAACGAACATATAAATTTTGTGCTTATGAAGTATTTTATATGTAAATGTAATTTACATGCGAAATATACTTCTGACATATTAAATAAATTGTAATAGTTTAAAAAGCCATTGAGTTATAAATTGGTAAGTTATTCATTAAATCTCGACAAAAAAACGTATACATATTGAGATAGACGTGGATTTTCATCAATTATATCAAAAAGCAAATCATATCGCATTAAGGACTAAACTTGTAAACATTTATTCCTAAATATAGGACAAAGGTTTAAAATTTTTAAGCCTTAATTCAATTTTTTAAATCAAATTAAAATTTATTCCATTCTACAAAATCATTCATTCGAATTAATTCATAAGCTGAATTCCTTAGGACTTTAAAAATGTTGAATTTATTACTTGTATAATCCACTCTTTAAAAGCTTAATTCCTTGCTGAATGATTTATTTTGTTTCAAATTCAAATCTATTACTAAATAGCTTTAATCGTTTTTCCTTCATTAATTTTGTAGGGGATTAATAAAAATTTTTTAAATAAAAATTTAACATTAGTGTTTTTTGCTTTTAGAAATTTTATTTAGTATTTTACAAGTATATTTTTCTATTTTAATTTCAGCTAATTAAATAAGATTAAACAAAAAACATTATAGATAAATTAAGGTAAAATAAATAGCCCCTATTTAAATTTACATAAATGACAAATCTTACTCGATACATATTATTTATATTTTTTGAACATATACGTACGTGCACGTATAAACAGAATTATAGATAAATTAAACTAAAATAAATATAGCCAATATTTAAATTTACATAAATGACAAATCTTACTCGAAACATATTATTTATAAAGTTTTTAAACGTTATTTTTGTGTGTCTTTTAATAATATTTTCCAAATATAATTTTCATTCGAAAAAAGTTTGAACCAAAGTATAACAAGTAGTCCGACTCTCATATACAGGAAATTACTCTCTCACATCTACGAGTGTCCAGTGTTGCCAACTTAGTGCTTTTTGCACTATTTGCGGTGCTTTTTGGTGTGCCAAACGCGGAAAATTTTGCTCATGGTGCCTTTCTTCAAAAAGGCACTAAAGTGGTGCTTTCTAATTTTATGACAGTGCATTTAGTGCTTTTTATACCCAACATATACCCAAGATGAGTGGGGTATATTGATTTTGTCACTCCGTTTGTAACACATTGGTCGTATATATTTTGGGTCCTTATTAAATTCTAATGCGATCTAACCATGTCCATCCGTCTGTTCATCTGTCCGCCCGTCTGACTGTTGAAAGCACGATAGGGTTAGAACGTAAAGAGCAAACGAGTTAAATTTTTCCACAAATTTTTATATGCATCAAAATTTCTCTACCAAATGACATTAATACTCATTACCTACTTAAAAATATTCGACATTAATATGTTTTATATAAGCCAAAATCTCTCTAGCAAATTTTACGGCAATCGGTCCATAATTGACCCTACCCCCACATATGGTCACCTTCAAAAATTGATTTTAACGCTCATTACTGACTTAAAAATACGTGTTTAGCAGAGAAATTCGAAATAAACTACTTTTATACAAATGTAATCTTCCTACCGAATTTAATTCGGATTTATCGGTAATGTACCCTACCCCCTATTAAGGTCCCCTTAAAAATATGAGTACAGCGATGAAAATTGACAAAAAATAAGTTTTATATAATTTTTTTTAAACAATTGAATCTATCCCTCATATATAAAGCCTCCATGATTACTTCATCGTTGTACTCGCAATAAAAAGATTTTTATTATAATTCTTTTGCCGAATTTTATGACGATTGGTCTATAACTGACCAACAAAACAAAATCTATGTACAAAATGTACAAAAGCAAATATTCTTCAAAAACAAAAAAAAACAAAATATTCATAAGTTTTAAATCATAGGACATGTTAAACGAATAATTTTCTATTTCGATTGTTATAGGTTCCAAGTTTTTAATTTCTGCTTCAATACGATTTATCAAATCTTACGTTGTTGTTTTGGATTCCTTTATATACTCAAAGCTTATTGGCCTACAAAAAGCTTTGGATCCTGGAGTCGAATTCTTCCAAATATCATCGAAACTGGTTGATGGAGAATCGCTGTCAGCATACTTTCGAATTCTTAATGGAACTAGCGATGCCATAAATACACTTTTATACTCGGAAGATGATTCACTTGTGTTGATTTGTTTATATTCCGAGAGTGCTGATAATCCATCACATCCCCACTTACAAATGAGTTGAAGATCACAAGAATTATTTTTTTTAGTTGGTCTGAAGAAAAGTCAGAAGCAATCCTTAAAGCAGTATTTTCGAGTAGAGCGCCGAGTCCAATAACAGCCTTCCGATCAGTTATTTCAATAGGAGGTGGTATAAGCTTTTCTTCTTTTCATTTATTTTGTCATATGATGGTAAAAACATCCACTCCTTTTTCAGATAGCGCCTTTCTTAACGTTATAGTTATCACGACTTAATCCCAGCTGCAACATAAGCGCAATAGCTTCTTCCTCAGTGAACGTTGTATCAGATGATGGTGTGGGTATACTCTTTACAATTCTTTTCAGTCGTCTTGGTGATGCGGTTGGAAGAATATTTGCAATTTTTATGGCATCCAAAGGCTGTTTTTCTTTTCTTAACATTGCTTTAAAAGTGTCCGAAACTTCTTCGTTAGATAAGGTTTTAGTGAAGTTGATAACCTTTTCCTCTTAGATTTTGAGCTCAAATCCTCATACTGCTTACAGGGAGCACCAACAGTTGATACGCAAATAGCAACTTCTACACATTCATCCAGCCAATCAGAAAATTTCGATCGAAATTTAGCAATGGAATACCGAACACTCTTCAGTTTTATATCAACTGATTTTATAAAATTTTCAATTTTACATATATCAGTTTTATCCACTTTATTTTTATGTGCAGTTTCAATATATTTCAATAAGAAGTTCACTTTATCTTGAAAAGGAGCTGAAGAGTGTTCAAATAAAATGGAGCACAAATCATTTTTTTTTTAGTACGATCGCCATGGTTAGAAAATTACAAATAATTACAAACAGATATAAACCTGTCTTATATATTAATTACAGGTACTTAAATTAAATTATTTTTTAAAGGGTTATGATATTCTACCTAATATGTCTAACGTATCCTTATGTAATGAATTTTTCCTCAATAGGTCACTTTATAAGCTACCTATTAAAGTGACCTATAGGGGTAAAAATCATTACAGTTTAAAAAATAATACCTGAAAATTTTTTAATATATGTAACAAATTTAAGAGTTAACGTTATGGATGAAAATAATAGTGCTTGGTAAATTTTCTAAAAGATGTTGAGTTTTATCTAATTAATTTGTCACTTAAAAAACATTAGGTAGGCATGTTATATATCAATGGAAAGGTAATTTTGTCTATTTTTCAAAACTGTATATAATTTTTAAAAAATTCGCGGAATACTTTTTTAAAAAAATTAAAAAATGTTTTTTATTCAGTTTTTGCGAAGATACAAATTTTTCAAATTGCAATAAAAATTTTATTTATGAATATTTTTTGATGAATTTTACAGTTAGGTAGATTTTTTACTCAAAATCCAAAATTAAATAAAAATTTCGAATTTTCTTATTAGAAATCCCGGAATTCCCAAAAAAGTTTTAAAAAAATCCCAAAAATGGGATTTTTTGGTTTTTTGCCTATTATATCCATACCAGGGGCGGGGTTATCGAAACCCGTTACAAAATGATTAAGAACATATTGGGTCATATAAAACAGGTCACTATAATTTGATATCGACTATGCGATTTGAGAATTTTTGCTCAAAATTGAATTTCCAAAAAAAAGTAGGGTTTTTGGATGGACCTGGTCCCCTCGGTATCAAAAATTTTTAGGTTTTGTTTCATTTATCATATTTTATGTAAAGTCAGCTTTTAAGACACATTTTGGACAAAAAAACGGCAAAAATCTAAAATTTTTTGAATTTTTAAATTAAAAAACGTATATTTTTGGATCTGTAAATGATATTGATCTGAAATTTGTATATTTGTATATTATTGGAAATTTTGTTGTCTAACTAACAAGAAAAAATTGAGTCCATTTGGTCCAAAATTACGCCCGGTATTCAAAAAAGGGCGGACCAAGGTATGGTAAATTTTGTATCACTAAATTTTTAAATGCCTATAACTCTCGTCGAGCGCTTTCAGAAAATATAAAAATCTTTGTATTTGGGTGAAAAACAAAAAAAAAAAATGGCACGAGTTTAAAAATTTTACATGTCGTAGGTACCCTACTTTGAGCCGCCACAGCTCCGTCCCTGGGGCATTTGCGGGGCTCATCATGGCTACGCTCACGCCAAATTTTATCCCGATCGGATCAGCCGTTTAGAAATGCCAGATTTATTTCCAAAAAATGTCCATTCTGCCCCACTGTGCACTGCTTTAACTAAATTTTTGTTGATTTAAAAAAATTTTTATGTAAAAATAACAAAATTTATTTAAAAAATATAATAAATTACTAAATATGAAGAAAATTAGTTAATATGAATAAAGTTTCTGTAGATTTGTAAGAACTACAACATGATTTTTTTTATTTTATACTCCTTTTTTGCAGAAATATGCGTTTATTTTGTGAAAAAATAACAAAAGGGAAAATTGTATGTGACTTTTTGATACCATTATTGTACTAGGTTTACCTCCTTCATCTGTAATATCCCTGCGGAGTTCTGAATTTTAAAAATTTTCATATTTGTTGAACTTTTAATATTAAATTTAACTTATTTAAACATTATTCTATCTGTTCATCAACATTTATTTTAATTTCAGTCCATTTCAAACTTCCGATAATGATTCCGATAATTATTGAAATATTGCTCGAAATTTGGCCCAAAAATCGGTAGATTATCATTAACAGTAGACAAATATAAAACTTGTTCATCTCAAAATTTTTTCAAAAATTAATTTTATAGATAATATAACATTTGGAAGAAATTGTTTATATTGTTTCTTAATTTTCTTTAAGAATATTCGAAAGTGGCACCTCCGATTTTGAAAAAACTAATTTTAACATTAAAGAATATGCAGAAAATTAGTTAATATGAATAAAAATTTCTGTAGATTTGAATAAAAAAGCTGTAGATTTAATTATTTTTTGTGTTAAGGGTTTACTAAAATTGTTCGTTACTATTACTTACGATATTTTTTTCTTTGTACATATGTAGATACGGATTGATTGTAAATAGTGAGCTTACCACGTTCGTTAACATTTAGACAATGGATGTGTTTAAAATTTAGATTTCGACAACGAGTGTTGTACACTTTGACAACGGGTATAACACCCGTTGAAAAATTATAAACACTTTGGTGACAATTTTCGCGTATATTTATGTTTCCTTCTGTGTATATACAGAAGTATGTTTATTACCAACCTCATTACTGGCTTAAAAATACGAGTATAGCTATGAAATTGCTGCCGGTTTCTCTAAATGCGAAAAAACATTTGTCCATTCTTACAAATATATTGAAAACAACAAAAAAATAAAATTTAGTTTTTGTTTTCAATATATATATAAAAAAAAAAATTTTGTTTCGATATTGTGAATCAGGATGTTATATTTAAGCCCTATTTTAAATATCAACTTAATATTTTTAAGGAAATTTTCAATTTATGACATACGGTTTGATGGTGGGTATATATGATTCGGCATAGCCAAATATATCACTCTTTTTTGTTGGTTATTTGATAAAAATAACTTATTTTTTCCTACGTTAAAAAAATTTCCCTACTTGCTTTTCTTAGCCAAACTATCATGGAATTTATTTGTAAACTAAAAATGAAGCGGTCATTTCGAAAAATTGAATTGTGGTAATAGTTTCCTTTGGTATTGTGTAGATCCACTAAGAAGGGATTTTTGGAAACTATGACGTTTAGGGGATGAAATGGGTAAAAAGAGTAAAATTGGTATCTTTAATATCTTCTAAAGAAGATAGCAGAGATATAAATAAATAAAATTCAAAATATATCCTTTTTTAAAATAATAAAATAATATATAGGTGTTTAATTGATACTTTCTTTAATATACTTTTTAATAAATTTAATTTATTTCGAGAATTTCCATATCTAACTAAAAAAAGATTTTAAGGGATAAATATGGACTAAATTGTTGTAGCTATCTGCGACCCTATTAAAATTTTGACATAAATCATAGCTTTAGAAATTTAACAAATATGTAATATATGGCAAAATCTTTATTTATTAACAAAACTCAATGAAATCTTCAACGCTTGTTAAACTTGTCATTTCAAATAAAAAAATAAAATAAAAAAAAAATTGAAAAGGTCAAAGGGCATCCCGCAATTCCCAAAAATAGGAATAAAATTCCCAAAAATGGGATTTTTTACATTTTTGCCCATAGGATCCACATTTCTTTCAGGGCTGGGAAAATACTTTTGGAGTAAATAGAAAACATATTGTGGTTTCCAAAACTGCTTTTAGTTTTCTGATCCCAGCTTTGGGATTTTAGAACATGTCGCCAAAAGTTGAACAACATTTTCAAAAAATAGGACAAGTTTTTTACGCCAAAGCGTTCTGCGTAAAGATACCTTTTAGAAAACTATAAAATTGTTATATGTTCTTAAAGAAAATTTTATTTTATTAATAAAAGAGTTAAGACACATTTTGGACAAAAAAACGGCAAAAATCTAAAATTTTTTGAATTTTTAAATTAAAAAACGTATATTTTTGGATCTGTAAATGATATTGATCTGAAATTTGTATATTTGTATATTATTGGAAATTTTGTTGTCTAACTAACAAGAAAAAATTGAGTCCATTTGGTCCAAAATTACGCCCGGTATTCAAAAAAGGGCGGACCAAGGTATGGTAAATTTTGTATCACTAAATTTTTAAATGCCTATAACTCTCGTCGAGCGCTTTCAGAAAATATAAAAATCTTTGTATTTGGGTGAAAAACAAAAAAAAAAATGGCACGAGTTTAAAAATTTTACATGTCGGAGGTACCCTACTTTGAGCCGCCACAGCTCCGTCCCTGGGGCATTTGCGGGGCTCATCATGGCTACGCTCACGCCAAATTTTATCCCGATCGGATCAGCCGTTTAGAAATGCCAGATTTATTTCCAAAAAATGTCCATTCTGCCCCACTGTGCACTGCTTTAACTAAATTTTTGTTGATTTAAAAAAATTTTTATGTAAAAATACAAAATTTATTTAAAAAATATAATAAATTACTAAATATGAAGAAAATTAGTTAATATGAATAAAGTTTCTGTAGATTTGTAAGAACTACAACATGATTTTTTTTATTTTATACTCCTTTTTTGCAGAAATATGCGTTTATTTTGTGAAAAAATAACAAAAGGGAAAATTGTATGTGACTTTTTGATACCATTATTGTACTAGGTTTACCTCCTTCATCTGTAATATCCCTGCGGAGTTCTGAATTTTAAATTTTCATATTTGTTGAACTTTTAATATTAAATTTAACTTATTTAAACATTATTCTATCTGTTCATCAACATTTATTTTAATTTCAGTCCATTTCAAACTTCCGATAATGATTCCGATAATTATTGAAATATTGCTCGAAATTTGGCCCAAAAATCGGTAGATTATCATTAACAGTAGACAAATATAAAACTTGTTCATCTCAAAATTTTTTCAAAAATTAATTTTATAGATAATATAACATTTGGAAGAAATTGTTTATATTGTTTCTTAATTTTCTTTAAGAATATTCGAAAGTGGCACCTCCGATTTTGAAAAAACTAATTTTAACATTAAAGAATATGCAGAAAATTAGTTAATATGAATAAACATGTCTGTAGATTTGAATAAAAAAGCTGTAGATTTAATTATTTTTTGTGTTAAGGGTTTACTAAAATTGTTCGTTACTATTACTTACGATATTTTTTTCTGTGTACATATGTAGATACGGATTGATTGTAAATAGTGAGCTTACCACGTTCGTTAACATTTAGACAATGGATGTGTTTAAAATTTAGATTTCGACAACGAGTGTTGTACACTTTGACAACGGGTATAACACCCGTTGAAAAATTATAAACACTTTGGTGACAATTTTCGCGTATATTTATGTTTCCTTCTGTGTATATACAGAAGTATGTTTATTACCAACCTCATTACTGGCTTAAAAATACGAGTATAGCTATGAAATTGCTGCCGGTTTCTCTAAATGCGAAAAAACATTTGTCCATTCTTACAAATATATTGAAAACAACAAAAAAATAAAATTTAGTTTTTGTTTTCAATATATATATAAGAAAAAAATGAACGATATTGTGAATCATATTTATATTTAATCAGGCTGTTATATTTAATATTTTAAATTCAATATATTTTTAAGGAAATTTTCAATTTATGACATACGGTTGATGGTGGGTATATATGATTCGGCATAGCCAAATATATCACTCTTTTTTGTTGGTTATTTGATAAAAATAACTTATTTTTTCCTACGTGAAAAAAAATTTCCCTACTTGCTTTTCTTAGCCAAACTATCATGGAATTTATTTGTAAACTAAAAATGAAGCGGTCATTTCGAAAAATTGAATTGTGGTAATAGTTTCCTTTGGTATTGTGTAGATCCACTAAGAAGGGATTTTTGGAAACTATGACGTTTAGGGGATGAAATGGGTAAAAAGAGTAAAATTGGTATCTTTAATATCTTCTAAAGAAGATAGCAGAGATATAAATAAATAAAATTCAAAATATATCCTTTTTTAAAATAATAAAATAATATATAGGTGTTTAATTGATACTTTCTTTAATATACTTTTTAATAAATTTAATTAAATTAAAAAAATAAATGAGTTTCCAAGATGTTTAAAAATGAACTATTTTAATCTTCAGTGGTAAACTGTAAATATTAATAAAACCTATCCATCCACTTCATTTTGTTTTTTATTTATGTTGTAAATGTTGATAATATATTTATGCCTGTAATAGGTATCTATCAGTGCATAGTTACTTTTGGAGTAAAAATATTTGGTAATTTTAATCCATAAGAACTGATTTAAAATACATGTCAATTTACCCGTATGGTAAAGTTAGCAAAAATATTTATTTTACACTCCAAATAGGCCAAAACAAATGCACCCCCTTATTAAAGTTTATTTTAAGTTCTTCTATTTATAACAAAATAAGACAAATTTGAAAGATATTGCACTTTTTTGTTTATAGTTGTGGTAGGTGTTTAAAAAACGATAACAAAAAATTGTTATGTTATTTATTAAAGAAAAATTGTAAACAAATATTCTTATTCCTCAGAATTTCATTGGTCAAAACATTAGCACCCCCATTAAAAAGATTTTTTAGATCGAGTTTTTCTATTATTTATTTTAATTAGAATTAACTAGATTTTAATTAGAAATTAAATTTTATGTATAAAAATATCCTTTTTACTTTGTTTTTTGTTAATGATAAAATTCCACCAGACATCTAAATCGGAGGTATTACTTTCATTGTTTCTTAAATAAGGAGTGAGATCGAAAAATTCTTAACATACATATATGTTTATAAAAAAGAAACCACTAAACTTACAGCTTCAT
Organism: Lucilia cuprina; assembly: GCF_022045245.1. Taxonomy (NCBI): domain Eukaryota; kingdom Metazoa; phylum Arthropoda; class Insecta; order Diptera; family Calliphoridae; genus Lucilia; species Lucilia cuprina. The sequence goes on along the minus strand of NC_060950.1, from coordinate 48,158,391 downwards.
TTTTTTTTATTTGATTCAAATTATTATTACAATTTACAAAAAAAAAAAAAATATTTTTATAGTTTTAATCACTAGTGATTAAATTTTGAACCCTTTTCGGAAACCCTTCCATTAACGTTTTTATAGTGCTTTCTGTCACTTTGCTCGAACATGTAGTCCATCTCCGTTTAAAATCTACCACACTTTTGGACACCTTTTTTGTACTCTTCAATTCTCTTTTAACAAGAGCCCAATATCTCTCCACTGGCCTAAGCTCCGGGCAGTTTGGAGGATTTGTCTCTCTTGGTACAAATACCACATTATTGTTCTTGTACCACTCAAGGGCTTGTTTACCATAGTGACAGGATGCCAAGTCAGGCCAAAAATAAGTGGACACATTATGAAGTCTTATGAAGCAGCCTTTTTTGTAAACATTCCTTGATGTAAATTTCGGTATTTATAGAGCCCGTTGTAACAAATGATTGGCTTCTTTTGCCGCAACTGCATATTGCTTGCCATACCAAGAACTTTCTGGGAAATGTTGTCTGCTTTTGGGTCCTAAACTTTTCTTCAACATTCCCTCGAGCATCAGCAACATAAAACTTTTGACCTGGAAGTTGCGAAAAATCTGCCAGAACATACGTTTCGTCATCCATTATGCAGCAAGAATATTTTTTTATAAAACTTGACTTCAATTTCCGTGCTCTGTTTTTGGCCTCTAAATTTTTAGCAGCGTTCCTGTCAGGAACTTTTTGAGCCTTGTATGTTTTTAAATCTGCATTAACTTTAACTTTTCGTACCAAATAGTCCGAGCACTGAGCTAACCGAGCTGCTTTCCTACCGGATGTGTTGGGAGCTCTTTTGAAAATGCGTTCTATTTTTTGGCTTTAGAAACATCATGTGGACCATTCCTTCTACCTGAACCAGGTTTTCTATCAACTGACAAGTTCTCCCGGTACTGTTTAATAACATTGGAAACAGTTTGACGGCAGACCTTTGTATGCTTGGCCAACTTTTTGTAAGACCAAGTTGGGTTTAGTTGAAAATATTTAATAATTTCAGTACGCACTTTTTTCTGATCACTCATTTTAATCAGATTAACAAAAAAATTAATAAAATTGATATTACACATAATAACTGACATGTTTTTCAAAGGTAACTTGATCAAAAAAATCAAATAATACTTTGGTTGAAAAATGTAATGAAAAACGTGTGTTAAGAATTTTTCGATCTCACTCCTTAATATTAAGAAACAAAGAAAAAAATCTTAAAAATGTTAAATTATCTATAAAACTAATTTTAAAGAAGATTTTGAACTGATAAAGTTTTAAATCCATCTACTGATAACGACAATATACCGATATTTGGACCAAATTTCGAGCAAAATTTCAATATTTGCCAGATCAAGCCGTCCGCGGAAGTTAAAAATAGACTTAAAAATCATGGAATCTTGATGAATAGATAGAACAATGCTAAACTAAGTTAAATTTAACACAAAAAGTTCACAAAATTAACATTTTTTGAAAGTTCAGAATGTCGTACGTAAATTACTGTTTGGTAATATATACTAATACAGTTATTGTAAGAACTACAACATAAAACTTTAATAAAAGGAAATAAAATTGTGTTATTTTTATATTTTATTCTCCTTTTTTGCAGAAATATTGCTCGAAATTTGGCCCAAAAATCGGTAGATTATCATTAACAGTAGACAAAAATAAAACTTTTTCATCTCAAAATCTTTTCAAAAATTAATTTTATAGATAGTATAACATTTGGAAGAAATTGTTTATATTGTTTCTTAATTTTCTTTAAGAAATTTTGAAAGTGGCACCTCTGATTTTGAAAAAACTTATTTTAACATTAAAGAATAAAGTTTAGTTATTTTTATATTTATACCCTACACCACTATAGTGGGGAGGGCATTATGCGTTTGTGCTGAAGTTTGTAACACCCAAAAATATTGGTCCTAGACCCACCTTAGAGTATACCAATCGCCTCAGAATCACTTTCTGAGTCGATTTAGCTATGTCCGTCAGTCTGTCTGTCTGTGTGTCCATGTAAACATTGTGCGCACGCTACAGGTCGCAATTTTCATGATAATTTAATGAAATTTGGCACATACTCTTTTTTTGGTTCAAGGATCAAAGGATCGCTATTGAAAATGGTTGAATTCGGTCCATTATTTCTCCCAGCCCCCATACAACCGTGCCCCCCGAATCGGGCCTTTAGGCTCATAAGTACGTTAAATGTTTTATAATGTCAACGAAAATCAGCAAAAATTAGTTTTATAGAACAATAATTGACAATACTAATTTTTATAGTGATCGGGCCTCATTTGACCCTAGACCCCATACAGACTCCCCTTCAGAAAATGACTTGAAGGTCAAAATTAACTTATAATTACTTATAGAAGGATTAAAATCTATATAAATGACTTTGTAGTAGACGTAAATTCATCTACCAAAATTTATAAGGACAGGCCCATATTTACCCCTTCTCCCCTATGAGCCCTCTTGTAGAAAATCTCTCTTTTTTGTCAACAATAAGTAAAAATACTCCACAATAAAACAAATTAAATGCTTCATTTAAAAAAATTCAAAATTTTAACATACTGACTGGTGTAGGGTATCATATGGTCGGCAATGGCCGACTATAAATTCATATTTTTTTTATTTTATTTTGTATAGCAAAATGTTTCTTTATTTTATAAAATATTTTAATCCAATACAATTAAAAAATTAAAGTTTTTAATAGAATTTTCAAACATTACTTGATCAAACAAAATTAACAAATAATGAAAAAAATAATAATCAACGACCATCACTACAAAAGTAAAAAGGATAATTTTATATTTAAAATGTAATTTCTAATCAAAATTTTTTAAAGAAATAATCGAAAAAGCCGATTTAAAAAATCATTGTTAAGGGGGTGCTATGTTTGTATGTATGTAGGGGCGAATTAAGTACAAAAAAAATTGGCACAAAGAACATTAACATCCATGATAACATTTTGGGTAATAAATTGGCGAACTACCAATGGTGGGCGTTGCTCCTAACAAATGAATAAAATATACGAAAATTTCTTTATCTGGGAAACTAATAGAGCTTGCTTGCTAGTTCTCTTGAACGAAGAACTTTAATATTTCTCTGAACATTTGGGAAAAAGGTGGACTTTCATTAGGGGGGCTTGGAACACCAATAAGAATTAAATAGAAAAATAACTGAGAAACTATTACAGCTAAAATCCTCAAAATTTGCAATAACAACTTTGAAATCCATGTGAACATTTGGGTAATAAATTGAAGCATTCGTTTATCTGGGAAGCTAATAGACCTAAAATCTTAAAATTTTTTTGGTGAAAATGGGCAGAATTTTATTATGAGTGGTTGGAACCTCCCATGTGAATTAAATATAAACAATCTTATGTCGGGAAAACTATTAGAGCAAAAATTCTTTGACATTAATGACAACATTTGTATAATAAATTGATGGCCTAAAATTGGAACATTACATATGAATTAAATATAAAAATTCGTATATTTGAGAAACTACTAAAGCTAGAAAATTCACATTTTACATGAAAAACCGTGACGTTCATGCGAATATCTATATTTGCGTACTTTCAATGTGACTAATCATCTCTCATATGAATTAAAAATAAAATTTTGTATATCTGGGAAATTATTATATTAATTTTTTTATAGGTTACATTAAAATCTAAATTGGCATTTTATAAATTAGCAAACTTGCCATAATTCGTGTGGGATCCCCAATATGTAATTATTTTTGAAAACTATTATAGTTAGATTTTTTGACTATAATAGGGTAGGAAAGCTTTTTTTTATAATATAGAACCTAGAAACATGATATTTGGTATGTAGAGTCTTGATCATTTGAGAGCCTATAAAAGATACGTTTCGAATTTTTTATAATAATGAAACCAATAAACGTAAAATTAAATATTATAATAATAATAATTAATATTATTATAATAACCTGTAAAAGCACTCTATATTAAATTAATTTTTGCGGAGTGTTAACACATTTATGATGAGATTGATTGCGGTATCTTCATTTGTTAATTAGTTATGCACATTAAAGTGATTTTTGGATATGCTGCTTATGTTGGATATATGCCCAATTGTGAACTGAAAAAGAACTACGATGGATACTTGAATTTATTATCGATAAAAAAATTTCCGAAAATATATAGCTTTGATAAATTTTAGATTGATTGTTATGATTTTGAACCTAACTGATTCCTGTCAGAAAAAACTTTATTTTTTTTCAGTTAGTCTGAAATTTTTACACATACCAAAATGATTAACACAACAGTGAAAATTTTTGGTGAATTTGAATGATTTTTTATTTTTACGGTTGTATGGGGACAAGGAAATATTAGTGTCAAACAAAAGCTTTCCTTTTTATTATACAAAAACTCGGCACACATTTAAATATTTTAAGGATATAAAATTTTACGAACTAAATACAGATTTCATAACCTCAAAAATAAATTCACATATATAGCAAAAATTTAGCAATTTAAACAAATTCACTATGAATTCATACGTATTAATGACATATAATTAAAATTATGTTTTTAAATACGGCGAAAAAAATATTAATATTGTACTTTAATTCGATATAAAAATATACGAGAAAGCTACTTCCAATGCATTAAAAATCATTTATAATTTCTTGACTATTTTTTAATTTAAATAATTTTTTTTAATTATCAGTGTATTTTCTGAAATATGTAATTTGCCATAATAATGGGTACTCAAAAAGATATGCTCAATTTTTTTCATAACAATCGTTTTTGAATGTACTTTAATGAATTGATATAATTCTTATTTGGTTTATAACATTTAATGTTTTAGGGTTTTTAAGTTTTCACAGTACAAAATATTAGTTTCTAGAATGTAAAACAAAATTGTAAGTATATATAAAATTGTAAGTATATAAGTACTTTTTTACAATTTTAATTTTATAGAATTAGTAAAATTTTTGTTGAAATTCAATATATATTTTTAAAAAAATTATTATCGATTCAATAAGAAATTTTGTGCATTATTATTGCCAAAATACAATAAATTATTTATCTGTTTCAAATAAAAAATATGCTTCAATTTCAGTACAAATACAAATAACATGCGCTATTGTTTTAGTAAATTAATTTTCTGAAAATATTGCGATTATTTATTAATATTTTTCGTAAATAGTATATTATTTTAATAAGAAAAATCCTGACATTTTTTCAATAAAGAATTTACGAATTTGATTACTTGATTTTACAAATTTCTTTTGTTCATAAATAAAGATTTTGTCATATATTACATATTTGTTAAATTCTAAAACTATGCTTTATATCAAAATTTTAATAGGGTCGCAGATAGCTACAACAATTTAGTCCATATTTATCCCTTAATATCTTTTTTTAGTTAGATATGGAAATTCTCGGCCCTTTACAAAAAATTTCAAGCTAATATCTCAATTACATTCAAAAATATGTTTATTTAAACCTGTATCCTTTAATTTCATATTTATCATATTTTAGTATTAAATATGACAGAACATGTTTAAATGTTATATTTACCTATTTTCTATTTGTTTACTTATCCTTATAATTGAAAGGTCCTATTATGCTTAAATTTTCAGAAATTTATAACTATTTTTTACCTCAATTTTTTCGACAGATCATTGTTGGAACTGGGTCTCAGTCGAAATAAGTACCAAATATTAGGGAAAGCTCTGCATGAAAAAGGACACAATATATTACCATCATACAAGGCGATCCAGGAAAAAAACAAATTATCCTACCATCACCTATTGCTGTTAATGATGTGGAAGCTTGTATTGATATATCATCTTTGCTCGAAAACACAGCATGAAGAATTGTGTCAGACTTTTCAGAAGACCAACTAAGGAAAGTTCATAACTGTGATGTTGTCTTAATGTGTAAGTGGGGATGTGACGGTTTATCAACACTTCCAGAATACAAACAAGCTTGTGGAAGTCGGACATTAGCAGACTACAAAAGTGTATTTATGTCATCATTAGTGCCATTACGAATTCATTCATATTCCCTTAATCCATCATCGTCAAGCATCGGAAATTCATTTGAAGATATATGGATCAATACAACTCTGGGTTCAAAAAATTTTTGTAGACCCATTGGATTTGAATATATAAAGGAGTCAAAGAAAACAACAAAAGATTTAGTGGAATATTTAAAAGATGAAATTAATGCACTGGAGCCAATATGCATAAAAATAAAGGAATTCTCTATTAACGTATCATATCAGCTAAGCTTAACAATGATTGATGGAAAGGTCAGCAATGCCATAACAGAGACTTCTTCCTTCTGGAGATGCTCAATATGTAAGAGAAAAAGTCGCAATTCTCAAATATAAACAAAAGCAGAAGTATTAATGAAGAAGTCCTGTCTTTCGGAATTTCACCACTTCATGCCAGAATACGATTTTTGGATTACTTTTTACACATAGCATACGACCTCAAATATAGAAGTGTGCCAGAGAATCTTACTAAATCAATAAAAAATAATGAAGAATTGAAAGAACTGAGAGCTGCGGAAAAAAGCAGAATCCAAGAAGAATTTAAAGTTCAGATGGGATTAAACATCGACAAACCACTTCCAAGTTGCGGTAGTACAAATGACGGTAATACGGCGAGAAGGTTTTTTTTGTGATTTTGAAATTACTTCAAAAATAACTGGAATAACTGGAATACCAGGAGTTGCTTCGAAGAGTTAACACTATTTTAATGGCACTGAATAGTAAACATAAAATTAATGGAAATCTATTTGGGGAATATACATCTGAAATTTCTAAATTACTTGTATCTCTGTATCCATGGAGGGAACTAACACCAACAGTGCACAAAGTATTGTGTCATGGTCTAATAATAATTGAATCCGATATGACAGATTAATTTATAGAAAATAAGTTGTGTTAGGAATTAACTATATAAGTAGGTTGTAAGAATTAATTGTATTATGTTTAAGATAAACAGTTCAAATAAAAAAAGCTATTATACTAACTGATGATATTGTATTA
>NC_060950.1:48143800-48151234 GCF_022045245.1 Lucilia cuprina | reverse complement strand
ACAAGTTCTCAACATGAGCCGCGTATTCATTAACCAGCTTAAAAAGGATGTTCTTGGTGCAGCGCTGAAGGATATGGTTCTTGAAAATGAAGGAACCTTGGATGAAATGAGGGCTCGGTTGCGAAATTACCTAGACAAAAACAATATTCCCAGGGAACATGAACTGCTGATAGAGAACCTGAGAGCTATGTCGGAACCATCGGAAAAGGAGTTGAAGGTTCCTACCGTTCGAGTATCTCGTGAATCCTCACCAGTGTGTTTTCGAGAGAAGACGGATATAGGTTTAGATAATCATTCTGAGGTCTGTGATAAGGTTCGTAAATGGGGAATTAAATACGATGGTGGAAAGGACCCGCTAGGTTTTCTGGAACGTATTGACGAACTTGCTACCTGTTATTCCATACCACAACATACTCTTTTAAATTTTATGCCGGAACTACTAAAAGGTGACGCTTTGTCCTGGTATCGAAACAATAAGACCTCGTGGAAATCTTACAGTGACTTTGTATGTGATTTTAAATTATTCTTTTTGCCAACTCGTTTCTTTGAAAATTTGGAGGACGATATTCGTAGTAAAAAACAAGGTGCAGGTGAAAGTTTTGTGGAGTATGTAACTGCCATACAAACCTTAATGAGATTATCCAATTTATCTGGTCAGGAACAACTAGAAAGAATATACTTAAATTGTCGTGCCGATTACAAAATGTATATAAAAAGAAAAGATTTTTCTAGATTACGTGAACTAATTGTTTTAGCTCAGGAATTTGAGAGCATTCGCGCTGAAGAAAATACTTAAAAGAAAGTCCTTCGACGTTTACAAACTGCTGTTGCCGTAAATAATAATAACAATCGAAGTGTGTGTTATCGTTGTGGTGAACAAGGACATACTCGGAGAACTTGTACCAATGCCCAAGTTTTATTTTGCTGGGACTGTGGGAAGCGTGGGGTGATGACAGTTGACTGCTGCAGACGTGGAGCGGAAAACAACCGAGGAGGTCCGTCGACAGGAGAAGAGGAGACGGATCTCTAAATAGAAAACCTCTTCCTATATCTCTCAAAATTGATGACTTCTACCGCTTACGTACCCGGATTACGATAAAAAAATATGAAAATACAAGCTGTTCTGGACACCGGTGCTACCCACTCGTGTATCCATCCTTCGGTTATACAGGATCTACGAATTCCTATGGTTCCTCCTAAAGTGAATACTCTCCACCTAGCGGACCAATCCAAGGTATTTACAGAAGGTTCTGTCGACATTTGGTTTATACTAAATGGAGTGGTATATAGACACAACTTCCTAGTCTTAAATAATATTCTAGATCCAATCATCATGGGCAATAACTTTATATATCAAACAGGCGTAGAAATTCGTATAACTACAAGGAACCCAAATCGGAAACAAACTGGTATGTCTACAAATGATTTTCCACAAATTAGTTCCTTGCTGAACCATTCCTGTGACGAAACTCAAGGAGAAACCCTGGAGCAGCAAAAAGCGCACTCTTTTCTAGAAACGCAACTATCCCGTTTCGACTCCATTAAAGGCCATTCGAATATCACCGAACATGTTATCACCATGAAACACATCAGTTCTTTACGGCAGCGATATTATCCGCGGAACCCGGCGATGCAAAAGGTAATAGACGACCAAATTGATGAATTGATCCAAGATGGAAGAATTGAACCCTCCAAGAGTCCATACAGCTCACCAATTGTTTTGGCAAAGAAAAAGAATAATGAGTGGCGCCTGTGCGTGGATTACCGGCAAATTAACGAGAACTCGATACGTGACGCTTACCCGATTCCACAAATAAATGCAATCCCAGAAAAACGTACATGGGTATTGGCAAATACCCATGGCTTCAGAGAGTAAGCCTTATACTGCCTTCACTGTTCCTGGACGTGGACTCTTTCAGTGGCGTGTAATGCCTTTCGGCCTACATTCTGCACCAGCTACGTTTCAAAGAGCTCTCGATACCATAATTGGACCTGAACTGGACGAATTCGCATTTGCGTATTTGGATGATATTGTAGTGCTTGGAAGTAACCTGGAAAATCATTTGTGTAACCTTAGAGTTGTTTTTGATCGATTAGTTGGTGTTAAACTTCGAATTAACATCGAAAAATGCACTTTTTCAAAGAAAGAAATAAGATATCTGGGTCATATCATAAGTACCCAGGGTATACACACTGAACCAACAACATTAAAAGAGTTGAGGTCATTCCTCAATACAGCATCCTGGTATCGTCGCTTTATACCAAATTTTTTCTACAATCACTAGTCCCTTAAAAATTCTATTAAAGAAAACAAAGAAGTGGGAATGGGGTGATGAACAGAGGATGGCTTTCGAAGAAATTAAGCAAAAACTTATAGAAGCACCTGCTCTTACATGTCCTGATTTCAGTCATACCTTCATATTGCAGACAGATGCCAGCGACGTCGGCCTAGGAGTGGTGTTGACGCAAGAATTCGAGGAAGGAGAAAAGGTGATCGCGTATGCCAGCCGCACTCTTTCTGCACCCGAAAAGAACTATACTGACACAGAAAAAGAATGTCTTGCAATAATCTGGGGAATTCGGAAAATGAAGCACTACTTAGAAGGATATCATTTTATTATAGTGACAGATCACCAATCTCTGAAATGGTTAAACTCGATACAATCAACTTCAGGTAGAATAGCTCGTTGGGCTCTAGAAATTATGCAGTTTGATTACGAGGTACGGTACCGTAAAGGTAAATACAATGTTATCGCAGACTCGCTGTCCAGATATCCAGCAGATCAAGGTAGTAATTCAACCCCAATACTACAAACACTTGTCAAGGGCGGAATTATTGAGGACAAATGGTTTATAAATAAGATAAAGCTGGTACAGAAATTCCCCGAACAACTTCCAGACTACCAAATCGATAAAAACGGGAATTTATGACGGCATATCTATGATTCTATGATCTATGATGTAACAGCTGGTCACTTGGGTATACATAAAACAACAGCACGAGTAACGAAATTGTATTACTGGCCGGGAATGTTTCGCGATATTGCAAAATACGTGCGGAAATGCGAGGTTTGTCAACGGTATAAACCACAACAACAGCCACTAGCCGGAAAAATGTACACTTCCCATGTATCTCAACCTTGGCATACTGTTTGTGCGGATTTTGTTGGTCCGCTACCGCGTTCGAGTCATGGAAATACCACCCTAATTGTATTTTATGATAAATTCAGTAAATGGTCAGAATTTGTAGCTGTACGTCAAGCCACCACAAAAACGTTTATTAAGGCGTTTAGGGAGAGGATATTAGCTCGTTTTGGAATTCCCTACATTCTGTTGACTGACAATGGAACTCAGTTTACCAGCCGTGAGTGTAAAAAATACTTTGAATCTCTGGGTATCAGACAGAAATTTACGGCTCCATACTCTCCACAAGAAAACCCTACAGAAAGGACCAATCGTATCATAAAAACGATGATAGCGCAATTCACAGAACATATCAACGGAAATGGGATGAACAATTACCTGAGTTGTCATTAGCTTTAAATTCCAGTAAACAGAGTTCTACCAAGTTCAGCCCAGCATACCTAACACAGGGCATACCAGCATACCTAATTACGACTCCCTAATACGGTGTTTAACGAGAAAACGGAATCAGAGGTCATAGAAAGCAGTATGAATCCAGGCGAAAAGCACACACATCTTCAAGAAATCTTTGCCTTTGTCAAAGATAATCTCCATCGCGCAACAAACTCACAGGCAAAATATTATAATCTGAGAAGACGCGATTGGTCTCCTCGAAAAGGAGATTTGGTGTTACTAAAGTCTCGAGTTCTGTCAAAAGCAATAGACTTCTTTGCTGCCAAATTAGCGCCCAAGTTTGAGGGGCCCTATGTAGTTACCAAATATATTTCTCCAGTTATAGTACACCTGGCGGACGTAAATACCAAGAGAGATCGAGGGACTGCACATATCAAAGACTTGAAACAGTATCACGCGTAAGATAAGTTCAATAAGTTTTTTTTTCTCGTAGAAACTAATTATGGACGACAACAAATTCCAACGAAGCTGCCAAAGGTTCCGAGAAGCAATGGATCGTGAAAGCCGGAAAAGAAGAAAGATTGTCGAAATACAATCCATCACATATCTGCCAAACCTCGATATGCAGTCAATCACTGGTAACCAAAAGAAGTCTGATGTATTAGCCCGGCTTGTTGAAGATTTAGGAATCGGTGAAGATGACCCACATCTAGACATTCCTGAGGTACTGGCATCGATTACACCCATAAGTCCTGGCAAACGTAAACGCTTCCTGGTGGAAACAAACAGCTATTCCGTCGAAGTTTATATTCGAAGATCACTCGACGTTTGGATCATCCATAAAGAAGAGAAGTTTTTGTTCCCAAATCGAAATAAAATCATTCTGGGGCTTGAAAATGAAGGAACCTTGGATGAAATGAGAGCTCGGTTGCGAAATTACCTAGACAAAAACAAAATTCCCAGGGAACATGAACTGCTGATAGAGAACCTGAGAGCTATGTCGGAACCATCGGCAAAGGAGTTGAAGGTTCCTACCGTTCGACTATCTCGTGAATCCTCACCAGTGTGTTTTCGAGAGAAGACGAATATAGGTTCAGATAATCATTCTGAGGTCTGTGATAAGGTGCGTAAATGGGGAATTAAATACGATGGTGGAAAGGACCCGCTAGGTTTTCTGGAACGTATTGACGAACTTGCTACCTGTTATTCCACACCACAACATACTCTTTTAAATTTTATGCCGGAACTACTAAAAGGTGACGCTTTGTCCTGGTATCGAAACAATAAGACCTCGTGGAAATCTTACAGTGACTTTGTATGTGATTTTAAATTATTCTTTTTGCCAACTCGTTTCTTTGAAAATTTGGAGGACGATATTCGTAGTAAAAAACAAGGTGCAGGTGAAAGTTTTGTGGAGTATGTAACTGCCATACAAACCTTAATGAGATTATCCAATTTATCTGGTCAGGAACAACTAGAAAGAATATACTTAAATTGTCGTGCCGATTACAAAATGTATATAAAAAGAAAAGATTTTTCTAGATTACGTGAACTAATTGTTTTAGCTCAGGAATTTGAGGGCATTCGCGCTGAAGAAAATACTCAAAAGAAAGTCCTTCGACGTTTACAAACTGCTGTTGCCGTAAATAATAATAATCGAAATGTGTGTTATCGTTGTGGTGAACAAGGACATACTCGGAGAACTTGTACCAATGCCCAAGTTTTATTTTGCTGGGACTGTGGGAAGCGTGGGGTGATGACAGTTGACTGCTGCAGACGTGGAGCGGAAAATAACCGAGGAGGTCCGTCGACAGGAGAAGAGGAGACGGATCTCTTAATAGAAAACCTCTTCCTATATCTCTCGAAATTGATGACGACTACCGCTTACGTACCCGGATTGCTGAACCATTCCTGTGACGAAACTCAAGGAGAAACCCTGGAGCAGCAAAAAGTGCACTCTTTTCTAGAAACGCAACTATCCCGCCATTCGAATATCACCGAACATCACCATGAAACACAACAGACCTTTACGGCAGCGGTATTATCCGCGGAACCCGGCGATGCAAAAGGTAATAGACGACCAAATTGATGAATTGATCCAAGATGGAAGAATTGAACCCTCCAAGAGTCCATACAGCTCACCAATTGTTTTGGCAAAGAAAAAGAATAATGAGTGGCGCCTGTGCGTGGATTACCGGCAAATTAACGAGAACTCGATACGTGACGCTTACCCGATTCCACAAATAAATGCAATCCCAGAAAAACTTAGGAATAGCAAATTTTTTAGTACCATTGATCTTCGACATGGGTATTGGCAAATACCCATGGCTTCAGAGAGTAAGCCTTATACTGCCTTCACTGTTCCTGGACGTGGACTCTTTCAGTGGCATGTAATGCCTTTCGGCCTACATTCCGCACCAGCTACGTTTCAAAGAGCTCTCGATACCATAATTGGACCTGAACTGGACGAATTCGCATTTGCGTATTTGGATGATATTGTAGTGCTTGGAAGTAACCTAGAAAATCATTTGTGTAACCTTAGAGTTGTTTTTGATCGATTAGTTGGTGCTAAACTTCGAATTAACATCGAAAAATGCACTTTTGCAAAGAAAGAAATAAGATATCTGGGTCATATCATAAGTGCCCAAGGTATACACACTGATCCCGAAAAGGTAAATGTGGTCGTAGCTCTTCCAGAACCAACAACATTAAAAGAGTTGAGGTCATTCCTCAATACAGCATCCTGGTATCGTCGCTTTATACCAAATTTTTCTACAATCACTAGTCCCTTAAATATTCTATTAAAGAAAACAAAGAAGTGGGAATGGGGTGATGAACAGAGGATGGCTTTCGAAGAAATTAAGCCAAAACTTATAGAAGCACCTGCTCTTACATGTCCTGATTTCAGTCATACCTTCATATTGCAGACAGATGCCAGCGACGTCGGTCTAGGAGTGGTGTTGACGCAAGAATTCGAGGAAGGAGAAAAGGTGATCGCGTATGCCAGCCGCACTCTTTCTGCACCCGAAAAGAATACACTGTCACAGAAAAAGAATGTCTTGCAATAATCTGGGGAATTCGGAAAATGAGGCACTACTTAGAAGGATATCATTTAATTATAGTGACAGATCACCAATCTTTGAAATGGTTAAACTAGATACAATCACCTTCAGGTAGAATAGCTCGTTGGGCTCTAGAAATTATGCAGTTTGATTACGAGGTACGGAACCGTAAAGGTAAATACAATGTTATCGCAGACTCGCTGTCCAGATATCCAGCAGATCAAGGTAGTAATTCAACCCCAATACTACAAACACTTGTCAAGGGCGGAATTATTGAGGACAAATGGTTTCTAAATAAGATAAAGCTGGTACAGAAATTCCCCGAACAACTTCCAGACTACCAAATCGATAAAAACGGGAATTTATGACGGCATATCTATGATTCTAGTGCTTTTAACGAACAGGATCCAGTTCCTTGGAAATTGGTGATCCCCAAAGATGAACGATTGCGCGTACTTACTGAATGTCACGACGATGTAACAGCTGGTCACTTGGGTATACATAAAACAACAGCACGAGTAACGAAATTGTATTACTGGCCGGGAATGTTTCGCGATATTGCAAAATACGTGCGGAAATGCGAGGTTTGTCAACGGTATAAACCACAACAACAGCCACTAGCCGGAAAAATGTACACTTTCCATGTATCTCAACCTTGGATACTGTTTGTGCGGATTTTGTTGGTCCGCTACCGCGTTCGAGTCATGGAAATACCACCCTAATTGTTTTTTATGATAAATTCAGTAAATGGTCAGAATTTGTAGCTGTACGTCAAGCCACCACAAAAACGTTTATTAAGGCGTTTAGGGAGAGGATATTAGCTCGTTTTGGAATT
>NC_060950.1:48133695-48143700 GCF_022045245.1 Lucilia cuprina | reverse complement strand
TATTAGGTTGATAGTACTTCAATTCAGAAATGAATGAATGTTCACTGAATATATGATGTGTATCCACTCATAATACGTGCTATCATACTAACTTTAGATTTGAGGAGATTTTTCGTTTTATTCTCACCAGGGTCTCCCCAAAGGATTTTTCTGGTTCTACGCACAGTTTCATTATTCCTGACTCATATTTTTAATTCAGCTTTTCTTGCGTCGAATAGTTTTGGGGTTTTCAGGTTACCTACCTGAGCTACCTCTCATTTAAAGCTATTACATTTGCCCTTTTGTTGCTGACTACTTCAGAATGGCCTGGCACCCATATGATGTAAAATTTACCTCTGGGAGTGTATTCTGTTAATGATTTCTTACAATCCAATACGGTCAACATAAAACTTGTCTAGGGACTGGATAAGAATATTGGTGTGCACGTTATTGAAAGCTCCTTCGATATCATTACATACCGCCAGTGTCGTTTAAAGCGGTTTCCACTGATCGTGCCTTTACATAAGCATGCTGCTTAAATTTTAGGTCTTTCTACGGTATACTGCTTTTAAGCATACTATAGACTATCCGTTCCAAGGTTTTAATTAGGAACGAAGTAAGATTTATTGGTCAATAGGACTTACGTGTAGCAATCTAGGTTTCCTTGGCTTGGGTATAAATATTAACCTTGCATCCTGCCATTTAATGGGGGTATAAGTCAATTTCAAGCAAACAAATGTTGGCATGGATGTCAAAGTTGTTCTTGCAAAACTTTCTAATTAATTTTTTTTATTAAATTTTGAAATTTCGCTCCCAAATATTTACATGGATGTTAAAGGTTTTCTTGCAAAATTTTAAAATTGTAACTTTCCCAGATAAACGAATTTTAGTATGTGATTCTTATTGGAGATGCTAAGGACACTGTTGCTAGCCCGCCATTTTTTAGTGAAAACATTTGAGAACTCTTTTTCAGATCTACTAAATTAAGATTTCTTTATATGGGATGTGTCACGCAACAAGGCTGCCCATTTTGTCAACATGTTATGGATGTAAAAGTTGTTCATACAAAATCTTGCGACTCTAGCTGTTGAAGTCTCTGAGATATGCGGCTTTTAATACGTGTTTTGTATGTGGGCGTAGCACCACGCATACTTGAATTTTCAAAACAAAAGGAATAAAATATGTGTTTGCAACATTTTCTATATAAAAATATAGACGCATTTGAATATTTTGACTGGCAAAGCAGAAAAGGCAAAGTGGAATTTCATTCATCTTTACCTAAAAATCAATTGTCATAGACATGTTTCACCGAAATATTTCTAAAGTCAATAAAAGTCAAAAATTAAAACAAACAAGTAAGTGTGTTATAATCGGCAATGCCGAATATTCTATACCCATAATCAAATTTTGTGCGTAAAGTAAAAGTTAATTTTATACTGAACTTTACTATTCGAAATTAATATAGAGTGATTTTCGAAATAGAGCCTTTAGAGATATTTTTGTTCCTATAAAACTTTTTTATGATAAATTTTACCACTACACTGTTATTATTAAGCCAGTTGTAAGCGCTAAAATAATTTTCTGATAAATTATGAACTGATATTCATAAGATTTGGTAGATAGATTTTGGCTGGTAATATACTTAGTTATCAATTATAAACCACCCCTCATAATATTTGGCAGAGAGATTATGTCTTGTATGAATGTCGAATTTCATTACTATACTTGTTTTTTGAGCCAGTAGAGCGTTAAAATTACTTGCTGGAGGGGACCTTATATGGGAGTACGGTCAATTATGTGTCGATACTCATAAAATATAAGAGATTTTGGCTTGTATGAAATATATTTGTATGGAATTTCTTGGCTGTACTCGTATTTTTATTACAGTAATGGGGGTCAATAAGAGTCAATAATGGACCAATTCTCACAAAATTTAAAAGAGAGATTTTGTCTTGTAACACACTTATTTATGTATGTTGAATTTATATACCCGTATTTTTAATTCAGGTTAAATTAATTTTCTGAGGGGGACCTTAATTGGGGTTTAGGGTCAATTATGAACCAATCCTCAAAAAACTTGGTATAGATATTTTGGATTGTATTAAACCTATTCGCTTTAAGTGTCATCGCTTTATCCGTACTTTTAAGGCAGTACTGAGAGTTAAAGTCATTTTCGGTCCCCATATGGGGACTAATAATGTTACCGATCCTTTTAATAATGTACCGATCCTTTTAAAATTTTACAAAGAGATTTAGGTTCCTATAAAACATGCTTGTGCCGAATTTCACCATATATGCTTCCATTAGCCAGTTATGAGCGTTAGAGTCATTTTCTGAAGAGGACCTTATATGGCGAGTAGGGTCAATAATGACCCGATCTTTATAAAATTTTGCAATGAGATTTGGGTTCTTATAAACCATGTTTATGCCGGATTTCACCATTATATATGATTTATAATTTGTTTTCCTTTTAAAGAGATTAATATTTTTTGTTTAAAAGTGATGAAGCGTATAACGACCATTTATCAACATTTGCAAGCGGCAAGCTGAGCAGCTAATTACTGCAACGTCCACATTCCGAGTAAATTGGTCATGTACTATTAATTTTATATTTATTTTCCCTAAATATAAATTTGAATTTTAATACAAAATTAAAAATTTTTGATAAAAACCTATTTTATTGTTTGACTCATGATATTTACTCAGAGGAAAAGCAAGGATAGGCTGAGATTTATCTTCCTTCCAAACTTAGTGTCCAAAAAGACGAATTATTATAAAAATTAATGCAATTTGGTTTGTGCCACTGATGTTGTTTGTATTTAGAACACTACTGGCTACCAAGTAGTGAGAGTCCCTAATTTTGCACTATAACATGGGAAAATATGCACTAAAAATGTGAAAAATATGCACCAAAAAATATGTCTTTGTGTAAATAGTATATATTTGATTTCTGAAAGTGGAAAGCTAGATAGCAATTCTAATAAAATTTGGTGAATTTTATTGTTTGGTAATGTTTTAGGTTAATTAGGACGTGAGAGAGATGTGAGAACAAAATTTCATTAAGTTATCTTTTTATATGGACACACAGATGGACAGACTCTGAAATACCTTCCGCACTGTTGTGGCTTTACAAATTAAATGAAACCATATACATAAAATTGTATTTCATAGAACCAAGAATTTTGTTGTTAAATCGAAATTGCATGTTTAAAAAAACATGCAAAATAAGCTATAAAAATGTTGGAAATAGCTAAAGATATGCAATTTAAAGCAAAATATGTAATTTATGCATTTATAACAATATATGCAAAAATATGCAACAACACATAGATGCAATTTTGCAGCAAATTCATTGATTCGAAAAGAAAACTAGTTAAAAGTTATTTTAAGGTTACTGACTAAAAACATGCATTTGCATAGAAATCCTTGCCCTGTATATATCACTGTTGCCCAAAATCGTGATTCTCTATCACGCGAGATAAGGCAAGAATATTTTGCTGACGTTGCTTTGACTCACCTATACTGTATTCTTACTTGTGTATTTTCTTATTTAAGCATGTGTTAGTTGATTATTTCTCAACTTGCAAAACAAAATCAAATCGGTTGCTGATCAGCATTTGTCGAAGTAAGATCTGTACACGACTTTTTTAAAATCCACACAGAAATACATCAACAAAATTTTGAGAAAGCTGCATTTATGTAGGTGAATGAGGGAATATATGAATTTTAATGTACGCCATACATATACTTTTTAGTATGCAGTCATTTTATTAGTACAGTTTTATTTTAATTTAAATTTTGTTCTCTGCTGCTTTACCAATACAAATGAATGTGTAACAATATGTGTATGGGCAACACCCTGCCAACAATTTCTATCCAAATTGTAACCATAACGTTACAGCTTAAAGTTTAAAAGAATCTAATTTGATATAATCTGAGTGAATGAAAAATGACCCTGTTCGGAAGAAACTGTTCCGCCTGTTTAATACTTACTTCATGTGTCGATTTCGTTTCAGTTTCAAGTCACTTTTTAATAACATAAAAGTGCGTAAAAGTAGTAAATTTTCAGTTTTGCCATAACAATAGAGAAGCTGGAAAGTGTTATGATTTTATACTCTTTTATGTTATAAAAGCGACTTTATAATAATTTTATTTATTTCTCCTTTATTTTATTGTCTCTCACTGATGCTTATTATATATTAAACTATGTTTTAGATATATTTAATTTTAAATTAACACAATTTATTACAAAATCTAAATTTCCCAATATATCACACAACTGATCACAATGAAATAAATATATTTACTGAAATGTGCAAACACTTTTCCTTCTGAATTTTAAGAGCAAGAATGATTCTGAATTAAACTATCTTCTTAGTGTATTAAGAAGTGTTAGTTTTTGAAATTTTTATTCTATCTATTTATTATAATTTAATTTTACTTTTGGTATATTAAAACGCACTTAAATTTAACAAAATAATGATCAAAATTAGAAGTAATATGTTTTGTTTTTGTAAATTTTTTAACTTAGCACTGAGAAACATAAAATTGAGCCTTTATAGTGACTATTTAGTTAATGTATGCAAAATTAAACTCAAATTTGCTGGCAGGGTAGACGGCTAAACCGATATTCTTGAAATTTTTACCTAAAATCCAAAAGGGAGTAACAATTAAAAATTGTTAAATTGACATTTTGATTGAAAACGATGAACAGCTCAAAAATATATATTGTCAGAAATTTTCAGAACTCTATTATCAAAATCTCCGACTTTATTGACGAAATTTATTAGGGCTTAATAACAAATCAAAGTGGCGTAACAACAAGATATTATAGACAATATTTGTGATTTAAAATAAAGAAATAATGATGCTATATTCCGGGAATGCACTTCCATTTTATATGGACCGATTTCATAGAAATTAAGTTCATCGATATACTCAACATCTTACTGTTTTTCATGAACAATCACTTTAACATTAACTGGTGATCAATAATATATGGTATAAGTCCAATAATGGATCCATTCTGAGAAAACTTGATAACACTTATTACATTGAACTTTATCATAATATCGATATTAATACGAGATTTTTCAACACCAGAGTGATTTTTTAAAAGAGAATATCATTTGGGTATCAGTTTAATTATACGCTAAACTGTTCTGGATTTGAAAGATATATAATTTTAAAAAACAAATCATTTTTCTTGAATTTTACCTTAATATAATATTATATTTCTTATAGAAGAGTCAAATATGGACCGGTGTTCATACAATTTGTCTCGTTTCATAGTAAACATACTTTCTAGCAAATATTTTCTGGATTTTCGAGGAGTTTTCTAATAAGGTTTGTATTTGCGATAAATATAACATATTCAAACCAAATTCAGAATAATTGTTTTCAAGCTATAAATACTAAAGAGTTGTTAGGCCCTTCTGATTTTAGAGGTTACAAGTTACAGAAATAGTTGAAAAAATACTTATTCGTCAAAATATAAATGTATCATTGTTGTTAACTACTATTGTGAAAAAATCATGTTTATAATCACTTTAGTTTTCGTTTTATTCAGTTTTTATCTATCCTGTACTATTGTGAAAAAATCATGTTTATAATCTCTATAGTATTCGTTTTATTCAGTTTTTATCTAGCCTGTAAAATTTTGAAAAGTGTTCTGAAGCCCTTTTGCATTTCAGGTGACGATGTGTAAAAACATCTGCCTTTTATATACATTGAAAACATACAAAGCTAATACGTGAACATAGATGCCGATGTTAATGTTGTTTCGGATTCACCTAATATAGGCATAGAGTGAAAGAACTGGAAAAAAACTGTAAGTTGTTAATATTATAGGCTTACTGCTGTCAGCTTAAAGAAAACAAATTCTTAGTCATGAAAAGATATTTTAATATCTGTGCAAGCTAGATGTGTTGGTTTAATGTGCATAATTTTGTTTTTTTTTTTTTAGCATTTATTACGAGTCCGTTGTCGTGACACCATTTCGTTACTTTGTTTAGTTGTTTTTGGATTAAATCATACGCGGTTTCAATGTTTTTTGTGTGTTACTATAACTGCTGTATCGTCTGCGTAAGCAAAAACTGAACATTCGTTTAGCATGTCGATCATTGGCATACATTAGGTATAATATAGGTCCAAGTTTTGATTCTTGAGGGACACCGTTATTTGAAGGTGTTTTCGTGCTTAGTGTGTTGTCTATTTTGACGTGGTATGTTCTAAGCTCTAGGTAATTGTTAAACAGACAAATGCCTCGAATGCCGTTTCGCTCCAATATTTGCAATAAGTTTGTGTGTGAAAGCGTGTCGAAGGCTTTACTAAAATCAATAAAAAGAGCAAGACAATGAAAATTATCCTCCAGATGTTTATTTATATGTGAAGCAAAATTTCCTAGTAATTTATTTATATTTTTCCCTTTTTGGAAGCCGTATTGATTTTGGTTCAATAAATATTTTTTTAAGAAATCATTGGGTCTTCTTACTTCTTCTTCGTTTTTTGCTTCAGATTTGTATATTTAAGAAGTTTTGGTATAGTTTGTTTATGCTTGTATTAATGAAATGTGTGATTACAGGAGTAAGTACAATGGCATTATATTTTAGGTCTTTCGGTCTAATTTCATCAATACCTTCACCTTTATTTGTTTTTAAAGTTTTCAAAATGGTATAAATCTCTTCTTCTGAAGTAGGAAACATAAATATTGAGTTTTGAAGTGTCTTTAAAAGTTTTTATGTTACACTTATGTATTACTTTTTCCACGTTTTCATTGAAATTTTTAGCAAAATTGTTTGTTATACCCACAATGTCTTCATGTTGGAAATTATTTGTTATTGTTGTATTAATGTTATTAATTTTTTACGCGTTATCTCGTTAATGAGTTGCCAGGTAGCTCGCATATTGTTTCAATGTTCCAAAAACTTGTTTCTAAAATAATTGTTTTTGGCAAAATTTAACTTTTTATTTAAGGAATTTCGAATCTTTTTGTATTCATATTCATAGTTTTTATTGTTTTTATTATTAAACCATTTGATATAAAGTTTATCCCGAACTTCATACTATCTTATCAATTCTTCACTTATCCACGGATTAATTTTTCTTTTCTTTGTGTTATTTCTGTTTGTTTTCGATATTTGATATATATTTAGAAAGGTTTCATATATTCTACTGAATATATCATTGGTATTCATATTATTTTTTATTAATTGATTCCAATTTGTTGAGTTAATTATTATAATTTGTTTACTCTAAAGTTGTTTATTGTTGAACCCTGACAAAAATGATTTTCCGTACTCTGGCTTACATGTGTATTTTCCATATCCTGATTTACTTGTGGTTCTTTTTCTTCTTGTATACCACAAAAGAGCGAATAATGATCTGATATATTTGTTCTTATAATTGAAGCGTGTGGATTTTTTTGTTGTTTCTTATATGCAAATGATCTATACAAGAGCTAGTTGTCTTTGTTACATCTTCTCTAGTTATCTCATTTATTACACATTGTAAAACGTTTGACGAGGTCATTTCCATGTATTTTGTTGATGTAATATTTTGGTTTAGAATATTAATGTTTATGTCGCCAATAATAATAACATCATCTTTATTTTTTATTGTATTTATGATGTTGTCGAGTTCTATTATAAACTCATTTACCTTATTTTTTGGCGGGCGATAAATTGTAAGTAAAGAGAGTGATTTGTTTTTGTTTGATATATTAATTTGTATTGACTCTAAAGATGTAGTGTTAATGCTGGCATTCGTGTGAACTATATTTTCTCGAACATAGACGGCTACACCACCGCCTCTTCTATTTAAAAATAAGAGTTAAAACCGTTTATATTATAGGCTTGCTGTTCATCATTTGTAATATTTATGTCAACAAAAAGAATAAAATTAACATTGTTTATAATGTTATTAACACTGGCTAAAAATAGATTAAAATTTAAACGTAGTGAGCGAATATTCATATATAGAATTGTGGTAAGATAACTTAAATGGTTTTTATTTATTTAGTTAAAATTGTCTAATATTTGATTTGTATTTGATAACGTTTTTATTATAATTTATTTGTATATTAAATTAAGTGATGTTGATTTATATTGTTGAGGTAATCAATTCAATATCAGATGCATTTAAGATTAGGATGGGGCTTGAAATATCGTTCTTTTTTTGCGTATATGTTACCATTACAAACCTATACGAATTTCCAATTGGTTTATTTACCATTTGTTTTGGCTAACCGAAGAAGTTGCCGTTTATGTGGGGTCAGGTATTCGTTGATGTAAATAAACTTGTTGTTGGTATCATCATTTACTAATGTCGAGTACACTCTATGACGATTGATTTTGCTAAATAACTCTTTCTTTTTATTAAGAGAAGTAAATTCTGCGATTACTCTTTTTGATTTTTTTAAGATATAAGAATTACTATTGTCGTGGTCGTTTATTTCGATTTAGCAATTGTTTTGATAACATCATTTGGGTTTACGTGTTCTTTTGTTATATTTTTTATCTCTATTGTTTTGTTTAACAACTGCTGTTGTAAATCATTTATTTGATTTTTCATTTCATTGATTTGTTTTTCTTTCTCTTTGTTACTTTCACAAAGATGACTGACTCGTGTGTTAAAGGTGCTTACTTACTTGCGTGGTGAGAGTGGATATTGAATTTGTTATTGTTGAGACAGCTGTTTTTAGATTTGAATTCATTTGAGCTTGGTTTTGGTTCATTAGTTTTGCAAATTCCTGCATTGCTGTTTTGATGTCGACGACTTCAGTTTTTACGGTGGAAATTTCTATTTTAAGCTCAGTTTTAAACATACACATAACTTTAATGAAGATGTGAATTCCTCTACCAACATTTCCCCTACTTCCCTTTGAGCCCTCTTGTAAAAAATATATTTTTTTTGTCAAAAATAAGAAAAAATATTCTGGAATAAAGTTAAAACACAAATTAAATGATTTATTTTTTAAAATAATCACCACTGACTGGTATCATATGGTCGTCTACGCTTGTTCGTTTTTCAAAAGGTACTTTTTGAATTTTTTATAATGAAGAACCTAGAAACGTGTAATTAAATATGTAAAGTCGGAATTAGGTGAGAACGCATAAAATCGAACCTCTTTGTACTTTTTCGTGTTTCAAAAATTACTTTTTTAAAGTTTATTATAACTAAAAAATTTGTGTTAGTAACAACTTTAAATGCTTATAGCTCCCAAAATTCTGAACTGATCTTATTAATATATACATTGTGCACATCTGCGAAGAAATACCTTTAAAATGATATACCCTGGCAAAAATCGGATGTATACTGTAAAAGTAAAAGGGGTAACAAAAAATCAATTTGCCTATTAATTGCATAAACTAGGGTTCACCAACATTGTACTATCATTGAATGTCTTTTAAACTTTAAAGTTCTTTTACAGGAGCACAAAAGCTGACTATAAAAAACTGAGTACACAGAGTTAATAATAATGGTCCACAGTTTCCTGTGCGCATAGATTTTTTCATGTTTGAAAATAACTTTTGCACGGTTTATAAACTAAAATATTATTTTCACTTCTTTAACTTCAATTCTTTATTTAGTTTTTTTAACAAATACTATAAATTATTCCTGTTTATGTGAAATGCTTTTCTATATAAAGAAATTACTGTTTTTAAGATTTTCAACGAGTTCTAGAATTCATACGTTCTATTGAACACTAGTTCATTATAACTGTTGCTGAAAACTTATTAGAAATACTTAAGGCTTTAAAAATAAAAGCGATATAATTATTTTCATGATTCCTTTTCAAAAATCATCAAATAAATTTTTTTTATTATAGAAAATTGATTAAGAAATTAAGAAAAGGAGAAAATTTATTAATTTTTTAGAAAATACATTTATAAGTTTTTTTCCGTTTTGACCACAATTTGTCATATCTCCTATATAAGGCCACTTAAATGCACCTAACTCATTATCTAATTGGAATAAAATTATTACTTTTTTTAAGTCAAATAAACAGACGAACAGACTTACAAA
>NC_060950.1:48131364-48133595 GCF_022045245.1 Lucilia cuprina | reverse complement strand
TAATTAAAAAAAATAAATCATTTGATTTGTGTTTTACTTTATTCCAGAATATTTTTTCTTATTTTTGACAAAAAAAAGATATTTTTTACAAGAGGGCTCAAAGGGAAGTAGGGGAAATGTTGGTAGAGGAATTCAAGTCTTCATTAAAGTTATGTGTATGTTTAAAACTGAGCTTAAAACAGAAATTTCCACCGTAAAAACTGAAGTCGCTATAATAACAAATTCAACATCCACTCTCACCACGCGAGTAAGCACCCTTAAGTCAGCTTTTATGCTCCTGTAAAAGGACTTTAAAGTTTAAAAGACATTCAATGATAGTAAATTTTAGGTCTTTGTACGGCATACTGCTTTTAAGACTATCCGTTCCAAGGTTTTAATTAGGAAGGAAGTAAGATTTATTGGTCAATAGGACTTAAGTGTAGCATAGCTAGGTTTCCTTGGCTTGGGTATAAATATTAACCTTGCATCCTGCCATTTAGTGGGGGAATAAGTCAATTTCAAGCAAACAAATGTTGGCAGGGATGTCAAAGTTGTTCTTGCAAAACTTTCTAATTAATTTTTTTATTAAATTTTGAAATTTCGCCCATTTCGCTCCCAAATATTTACATGGATGTTAAAGGTCTTCTTGCAAAATTTTAAAATTGTAACTTTCCCACATAAACGAATTTTAGTATGTGATTCTTATTGGAGATGCTAAGGACACTGTTGCTAGCCCGCCATTTTTTTAGTGAAAACATTTGAGAACTCATTTTCAGATATACTAAATTAAGATTTGTTTATATGGGATGTGTCACGCCCAGAGTAACAAGGCTGCCCATTTTGTCAACATGTTATGGATGTAAAAGTTGTTCATACAAAATCTTGTGACTCTAGCTGTTGAAGTCTCTGAGATATGCGGCTTTTAATACGTGTTTTGTATGTGGGCGTAGCACCACGCATACTTGAATTTTCAAAACAAAAGGAATAAAATATGTGTTTGCAACATTTTCTATATAAAAATATAGACGCATTCGAATATTTTGACTGGAAAAGCAGAAAAGGCAAAGTGGAATTTTATTCAACTTTACCTAAAAATCAATTGTCATAGACATGTTTCACCAAAATATTTCGAAAGTCAAAAAGAGTCAATAATGGACCAATTCTCACAAAATTTAACAGAGAGGTACTCAAATGATTAGCAGTCGATCGTTTAATCGTTACAATTTAAGCGATTAATTGCTTGAACAAATAAAAATAAATAATTATACATATGTATGTCTAATAGAACTTTCTGTAAAAAGTATTCATACATTAATTTGTAATGGCTTTTGAAAATAATCTCTGTGTATCATATCATAAAGAGAGCAACTAAATTAAATTGTTTTTGTTTTATGAATAGTTTGTTTTGTTGCTGAGAATATTTGTATTGCATGTGTATAAGTGAGAATAACACATTGCCCGCAATGGCATGTTTGGCCGCCAATGATTTACGAACAACTTTCTTGTATTCTCCAAATTTACTACTTTACTCATCCCAGTATACTGTGGTCTTTTTACGCCGTGGCCGGTTAAATAGTTTGCAAAGAGATTTTTCCATTGTGCCTCTTTGACTAGTTTCATCAGCACCGACGTTGGTGGTAGTTTCGGCGAATCGAAAGACGGGTAAACAGATGCAAGGTATATGTTGTCACGACCTTGTTTCAGCACCGTTTTATCCGCTGAACTTGCAGCTCTCGCTCTCAATTGGTTGTTTGCTCTTTGGCGTAAGATAGCGGCTCTTTTCCTTTTCCACTGTCTGTCTGTCTAGCCTCTTTTTCCTCGCTTTTCGGTGCGATTTTCTTGGCGTTGTCACCCTTACTCTCAGGATTCTGACTTGAGGTTCCTTTGAGCGAAGTATGGCTTGCCTTCGAGCGTATATTACAAGAAGGTTTTTTTTTCGATTTTTCCTTTGGAGTATCGTTGGATTGACTAAGTATGATTTCCTGAAGCATCTTTTTCAACTTCCTCGTCTGTGATCCAGATAGTATTTTCTTAGTAATAGTTAGTTTAGTTATGCTATCTCTCATCTGTTTCGCCATTTGGTCTACTTCGTCCTTTTATGGATTTGCTATAATGATGTTGTTATTATTATCTGAGGATTCAGAGTCGGAACCCTCACCTATGCCTTTAAATGTAGGTGAGGTAGCTTAGAGCTTTCTCGGAGAACATCCTTCTCTTGCACCTCAATGTTTTTGCCAATGGCATGTTGATGT
>NC_060950.1:48103370-48131264 GCF_022045245.1 Lucilia cuprina | reverse complement strand
CAGCGTAATTGCTGCTTGTGTATAAGTTGTGCCATATGTACTACTTCATCCAAGGCTCTGGAAACGTTGCTAGATATTCCACACATAGAAACATATTTAAGATATAAGGCGGCGCTTACAGGCGACCGGCTCTTTACTTTAGGTGAACTGGCCAAAAGCGGTTATAGAACACGTCATCAATATACAATATATATATTCACCGACAGCTAAAGGCAATTAGGGCGATATCAGGAGATAGAACTAAATCTAAGACCGCATTGGATTGTAAGAAAGCTTTAAATGAATACTCTCCCAGACGTAAGATTCATATCATATGGGTGCCAGCACACTCGGGAATAGTTGGTAACGAAAGAGCGAATGAAAAAGCTTA
Organism: Lucilia cuprina; assembly: GCF_022045245.1. Classification (NCBI taxonomy): domain Eukaryota; kingdom Metazoa; phylum Arthropoda; class Insecta; order Diptera; family Calliphoridae; genus Lucilia; species Lucilia cuprina. Next base: position 48,130,894 of record NC_060950.1, on the reverse strand, counting down.
AAGGGATGGGCGCTCGAGGCAGTTAACCTGACAAATACAAAAGCATTCGACGCAACAAAAGCTGAACTAAAAATATGGGTGAGAGAATCTCATAAGACTTCTTGGAATAACGAAACAGTGGGGAGAACCACGAAAATCCTATAATGAGAGCAAGACGAAAACTCTGCTCAAAATGAGCAGAAGTTAGTATGAAGTTAGTATGATAGTACGTATTCTGACGGATTCAGAAGTATGTGGAGCATGTGGAGAGAACAGTGAAACACTGGAGCACTTTATTTGCTACTGTAAGGCATTCGTCGAAGTTAGATCCGAGTATTTTGGAAATGATGTTATTCCGGAAATAACATACCTTACTAACATTGATTGAACGATTCTTAATAATTACGTTCAGGAAACTGAGTTTCTGATCACTGAAAAAGAATTCATTCAGTTCCTTTTTTCTCCTAGATGTATTTCTTCGTATTTGATGTTGTATAAATCCTCCTATCAACCTAACCTACTTTATTTCATACAGCAAACGCAGACTTATCTTTTTACCTGTTTTTTTTTTGGCCCCATTTGGTGGTCTTCCACGATATGCATATATCTGAACTATAAAAAGTACAAATTTTGCCGATTTTTTTCCCTTTAGTCTTATTTTTTCCCAAATATACTATGCTAATTAATATTTCAAATACTTATAACCCAAAAACATACATGGGCACACTTCAGTATAATTTTACTGCATTACACATTTTAGTAGTCAGTAAATTTTTCAGTATTCAGTCAAATAAACTGGTAATGCAAATCTTACTGAATACTGAAATTTTTTCAGTAATCAGTAAAATTTTCAACCAAAATGCATTATTAGTTAAAAACAATATAATATTTAACTTAAATTCTCATACAACTATTATCATATTGATCTCTTTTACTATATTTCTATTAATAATCTAATATAAAATATAATAAATAATTGTAATAAGTTTTTATTGCCCGACAAAATCATATAATATTTGACCTCTTATATAAATTTATACATAGCTAAGTTCTTGCTTTTGAAAAAATTTTCAATCCCAAAAAATAGAATTAATCTCACTATAGATACTTGTGATGATAAATATGTATTATATTCAAAAATATTTTGAAAATAAAATTTTCAGTATATTACTAGATTGTAAAGAATACTGAAAACACATTTTTAGTAATCAGTAAAATACTGCATTTTTTGCAGTAACCAGTAAATATATTGCAATTTTTTGCAGTGATCGGTAAAGTTTACTGAATACTGAAATTTTTTTCAGTAACCAATAAAAACATACTGAATACTGAAAAATTTTTCAGTAACCAGTTAAACTTTACTGAATACTGAAAATTTTTTCCGTAGACAGTAAAAACTTATTTTAACTGGTACTACAAAGTGCCAATATTAATACTTAAAAATTGGTGACTTCAGGACTATTAATACAGCAAACGCAAAAAGCGTAGTTGCTTAAGAACAGACATAAAACACATAAAGCATAAAAGTACAAATTATGCCAATTTTTCCTATCTTATGCTAATTTATATTTCTAATACTTAAAAAAGCTTAATGGAATATATTTAAGCTTTTTACCCATTTTAACCCCGTTTCAATTATTGAGTATTAAAAAAAGTTCCATTGTATTCAAATAGTTACCATTAAATAATAATTTAAATAGATTTTCGGCTCCTCTTTCCTTTTCTCTGATATTTTTCCAAGCATATATTGACACAACCATTTTTCGTCATTGGCGTCAGAATTATCTTCACTGTTACCAGATGTTGTGGAACTTTGCAAAGAATTTGCAAAAGAAAAACAGTTGTAAGCAATTGTGAGCATCTTATTTTTCCTTTCATTTATAACATCATACCTAGAAAATAAAAAATAATTAATTATTCATTAATTACAAATTTTTATGGTATTTAAGCGTAATTTCGATACGGTGTTCGGTAAAATGTGAGATTCAAAAAAAAAAAACTGCTAACAAAAAACGTCATTCCACATATTGAATAAATTTATGCAATACGTGGAAACATAAATTTTTAATAAAAAGAAGAAGAATCAACCAACGAAGGATATATACAATAGAGTGGGTCGGTATCTATGGACAAAAAAGAAGTTGTTTCAGTCACCCCCTAGGATTAAAGATATGTTAATAACATTTCTAAAAATATAAAAATTATTTTTTGCCACGTCTAAAAATACCGCCCTTTTTGTTTTTTATATATTACGTCGTCATTTTAATTCCGATCGTTACATGTGATATATCAATATTTATGGCTTGGCTGTAGCTATATTTCACCCATAGACGATTTTTAAATTAGAAGTAACATTCTATGCTCGACTTCTGATATCTCCTTAAAATCTGAAATTGTGGCTATACAATAATAAAGATCATTCAATTATATGAAATATATGCATTTGAAATGCTCATTTTTATGCATTAAGAGCTATTTTATACATATTTAAAAATGTTCATATATTCATTATCAACCGTTCTGACAACAAATAATTTATTTTCCAGGAAAAAGCGCCGAATACTATTGGAATTATATCCAATTATATAAAGCTCGCAAAACTTGTGTTGTATACAAATGTCAGAAAAAGTAATAATATTTTATTGAAAAATTTTCTTCTATTAATAATAAAATTATCATTGACAACTTGATATAAAATTAAATAATTTAAAGTAATTTTAAAACAAGTATTATTTTCTTGATATCAACACCTCTCAACATAATATTCTGTCAATTAACACTTTAAATGTTGGCAATGGTAAAGGTTTGGTAAGAAAATCAGCTAATTGTTGCTTTGAATGTCAATAATTCTACTTTCTTGCAACTTTTTGATATGGTAAAATTTGACGTCTATATGCATTGTTCTTGCACAGAATTTTGATGATGTGATAATTTTAATACAGCAATGAATTCAGCTTCGGTTGAGAATAAAGCTATAGTTGACTGCTTCTTTGATGACCAGGATATAATGTTTTGTCCTTATAAAATTATATGTATAGCCACTGGTTGATTTACGATCTCCATCACCTGCCCAATTAGCGTCTGTGAAACACTGAATATTTAAAGCGGAATTAGCTTTTAAAATAAGTTTTCTTTTGATTGTTGTTTGAAGATATCGGACTGTTTTCTTTGCAGCTCCCCAATCACACTTTCTGGGATTATCTACACGTCTGCGCAATATAGATACGGCAGCAGCAATATCTGGTCTTGTGGTAATTGAAATGTGTAACAATATTCCAACAATAGATCTATCTATATTTTCCATTATTTGGAAGTATGTTTTCTTCATCTGTTATTTTCGTAAATTCTGTGTCCATTGGTATATAACTTGATATTGCATCTTCTAAATCACTTTCTGTTATAAGTTTATTGATTTTATCTTCTTGTTGTAACAAAAAATCTTCTTCAGATTTTCTTTCAATTTCAATTTAAATACCTAAGTATGATGAAACATAACCTTTCTAACGTTACTGACTGATTCATCATCGCACAGCCTAAACGGTTAAAGCTAAAGAGCTCAAATTTGGACAGGGGGTTGGTCTCCCCTGTCCACTAAGATGGGATTTTTAGAAATTCGAATGTTTAGGGGGTAAAAATGGTAAAAACGGGTAAATTCGGTAACATCATTTCTCCTAAACTAGAAAAGATACAAACATAGTTTAAAGCTTATCGTCTTTCATTTAAAAAATAAGTGGACAAGGGTCTGGTATTTTTTCAATTTCGGCCCCTTTAGGGAATAAACGGGTAAAAACTGCATTTGGGTACTTTTTTTGCACCCCATGTATCTTTTAAACCAGTGAATATTCAAACAATACTTTTGACTCCTTTATAACTTGACGAAAAAATAAAAAATATAAATTTAGTTCTTTTTGGTTATTCGGATGTTTAAGGGGTGAAAATTGTACCTATTTTTGGTACTTTTTTCAAAAAATATTGATTTTAATTTATTAACTTATACATATAAATATGTGCTATAAATAAACGGGCTCCCACTAGGATGTTGCAACATTTTGGAACACAATTTTTATTTCGTTAATGGGTAGAAAAAAAGTACCAAAAGGGGTAAAAACGATTGATTTTATTCAAACACAATGATCCAATTTAGATAAAATTTTTAGTTTTAGAAACGCTAAATATGCTAATGAGGTGTTATTTGGAACCCCGGTACCAAGTGATATTTTTTGGTACTTTTTCATTCTTCATCTGATACTTTTTGAGTTTTCTTTGATATCGAAATCGAAACATGAAATTAATAATAAAGGGACTTTTCGGTACTTCTTTGTTCTACACAGGTTTTTTTTTGAGTTTTCTTTAAAATTAAACCTAGAAGCATGAAATTAGGCATGTAGAGCCCGGAGAATGAGAATCTATAAAAGGGGACTTTTTGGTACTTTTTCGTACTTAGACTGGTACTTTTTGAGTTTTCTATTAAATTTGACCTAGAAACATGAAATTAAGCATGTAGAGCACGGAGTAAATGAGAATCTATAAAAGGTGACTTTTTGGTGCTTTTTCGTTCTACAAAAGGTACTTTTTGAGTTTTCTATAAAATTTAACCTAGAAACGTGAAATTAAGCATGAAGAGCCCGGTGTAAATGAGAATCTATAAAATGGGACTTTTTGGTACTTTTCGTTCTTCGACTGGTACTTTTTGAGTTTTCGATAAAATTTAACCTAGAAACATGAAGTTAAGCATATAGAGCCCGGAGTAAATGAGAATCTATAAAAGGGGACTTTTTGGTACTTTTTCGTTCATCAAAAGAAATTTTTATAATATTGACCCTAGAAACGTGAAATTAAGTATGTAGAGCCTGGATTAAGTGAGAACACATAAAAGGGTACTTTTTGGTACTTTTTCGTTCTTCAAAAGGTACTTTTTGGATTTTTATATAATATTGAACCTAGAAACATGAAATTGAGCACGGATTAAGTGAGGACCTATAAAAGGGGACTTTTTGGTATTTTTGGTACTTTGAGAATTTATAAAAAGGGACTTTTTGCTACTTTTTCGTTCATCAAAAGAAATTTTCTATAATATTGAACCTAGAAACATGAAATTAAGTATGTAGAGCCTGGATTAAGTGAGAACATATAAAAGGGGACTTTTCGTACTTTTTCGTTCTTCAAAAGGTACTTTTTGTGTTTTTTATAATATTGATCCTAGAAACATGAAATTAAGCATGTGGAGTTAATTAGAATCTATAAAAGTGGGCCCTTTGGTAGACATAAAACTAATCAATCAGGGACTTAAGTGAATGAAAATTTAAATTGGAATATTTTCTAGTATTTTTTGGTTCTTTAATTGGTACTTTTTGAATTTTCTATAATATTGAACTTAGGAACATCAAATTAAATAAAATAGATCTTTTGGTACTTTTTCGCACTTCACTGGTACTTTTAGAGCTCTCTAAAATATACATAAAATTACACACGCAGAATCCTAATTGAACGAAAATTGAAAAAGGATACTTTGGTACTTTTTTGTTCTTTTACTAATACTTTTCTATAATATTGAACTTAAAAACATAAAATTGGACATGCAGCTTACTCGTATCACTGCACTTACCGCTAAAACTGTTCTTAATGTGACATATTTTCCAACGGGAGCGAAGGTTTCGTCATAGTCTTCGCCAAACGATTGAATATAGCAGTTGGCTACCGAACGAGCTTTATATTTTGGTTATTTTGATGTATCGTTTTTAAGTTGGAAAACCCATTTCCTTCTGGTAATTTCGTTTTATTCTTTAAAAGAGAATTATATTCCTCATATGCAGCATCTAACCACAGTTTACGATCAGGATTTCCAAGTTTTATCATTTCATCCTACGATTTAGGTGTATAATTATTTTTCTCTAAAGTTGTCACTAAAAATAAATCATTCATTGCATCAGACCAACTTACAGATTGTTTCTCTTTTAATCTTCCGGAACGACGTAATTGTACTTGTTCATTTTGTTCCTTTGCTTGAGGTTCTGGTAAAACTTTATTATCGTTGTTTTGAACTGTTTCTTCTTCGTTTTCTGTAGTGATAGATTCATGATCACATTGATTTTCAATATTCCTAACTTCACTTTGTTCTTCCACGGATATATCAATTGGAACATTTTCTTTTATTATTTCACACTTAATATCTTGAGGAAGTATTTTTTTCTTCAAATCTAACATCTTTACTAGTGATTATCTTATTAGATCCTTTCTTCAAAATTCTGTATCCTTTGACATTTTCTTCATATCCCACTAGTCTTTTACACTTTGGTATTTGGACGAATGCTTTACTATTGTAAACTCTAATATGTCCTAAATCTGGCTTTCTCCTATACCAATTTTCGAAAGGGGTTGTACTTACAGATTTACTGGGTAAAAGGTTTTGAATATAATTGGTTGCCATAACACATTCAGCCCACAATTTATTTCCAAGATTTGATCCATTTAACATTGCACGTACCATCTCAACTATTGTCCTGTTCTTGCGTTCGGCAACGCCATTCTGTTGTGGACTGTAAAAAACCGTAGTTTGCAGAATAGTACCAGACGTCTTTAGGAATGATTTCATCTCGTTGTTTATATATTCACTACCATTATCACAGCGCAATATCTTTATTCATTTATAAGTAAAATTCTGAACATCGTTAGCAAACTCTTTGAATTTCGAAAATACCTCATTCTTTCCCCTTATTACATATACATATTTTAGTGTATCTCGAATAATCATCGATAAAAGAAACAAAGTATTTCTTACCACTTGCTGATTCAACCTGAAAAAGTCCACACACATCGGAATGTACTATATATAGCAATTCTTCAGATCGATTCAAACTCTCTTTTGGAAAATGAGTTCTTGTCACAAAAATCGCTCTCTTAACAATTTTCTATGCTTATTCTGTGACACAACTGTTCTATTTTCTTTATATCTATTAGATTACGATGACCTAAACGCGATGCCAAAGATGGGCACAACCAAAACAAACTTCAAACACAAAATATACAAATTTTTTTTCAAAATCTCGTCAGCGACAACTTTATCCTTGTTGTGAATATAACATTTTGAATTTTTAAAATTGATACTTAAACCTCTTTTAACCATTTCTTTGACAGATAAAAGACTTCCGTTTAGTGCGGGAACATAAAGCACATTTTGAAGAAATAATTATTATATTTACCAGTGATATAACCATTACCAACGCCGACTGCATCTAAAGATCTACCATCAGTTATATAAACCTTGCTAGACGATTTTTTCAGATTTTTGAAAAATTTACGATTACTTGTCTTGTGTACTGATGCACTTGAATCAATAGCCCATCCTCGGCCATTGGCTACTTGCAAACAAATTTCTTCAACTTCTTCACTTTCTGACACTGCATTCTGTTTCTTCCATTTATAACAATCTTTCTTGATATGATCCATCTTGTTGCAATGGAAACATTTCACTGATTTCTTCTTCTTAAATTGTTGACCTTTCAAAGCATTAGCATTCTCACTTTCGTTACCATTACCTTCACTACGCCTTTCTGATTCATCCAGCAACTTCTCCATTACGTATTCCACCGAAATTAAATATTCCGGCTGACCCTCAAGTGAAGTTACCAAGGCAGAAAAAGTTTTAGGCAAACTATTGATCATTATAGCCACCATGGAGCAGTCCTTGATTTCCTTTGAAGCTCTTAAAAATGGCTTCACGGTCATTAATTCCCTCATAAACACTACAATTAGGATGAAATTCTACAAATCTATCACTTATAAGAAAATAAATCAAACACCGAATGTCAATAAGATCGGTCCATAATTGATCCTAGCTTCCATATATAGTCTCTTTCATAAAATCAGTTTTTCGTCAATAAAAATATATGGAAATTAAGACAAAATTCAATATAAATTATATATTAAAAATAAATCATATTTTAGTTATGCTCATATATGGTATCATATAGTCTGCCACTCCCGATTTTTCATTTTAATTCAGTTTTTATTATTTAATGTACTTCTCTAAAAAAATAAATAAAAAAATTAAAAGAATGGTTAATTTATCATGAAATAAATTTATCACATTTTATAAATATTAGTATAAACATTTTTGAAAATTGTTAAAAAATTAAAAACATTTTTATAAAACTTAGCATAATAATTTTTCATAGATTTTTGTAAAATAAATTATTTTTTATGTACCTACGTGATTTTATTATTAATTAATAGAATTAAATGCTGAATAAAATGGTCTTTCTTTTGTTAAGATAAAAAAATTGTTTTCGACCATATCCCTAGCAAATTAATTATTTGTAGTTCGAACTATACAGGTATTTTTATAAGGAGTGAGATCGAAAAATTCTTAACATACATATATGTTTATAAAAAAGAAACCACTAAACTTACAGCTTTATTTTTTTTCTTATTTGATTCAAATTATTATTACAATTTACAAAAAAAATATTTTTATAGTTTTAATCACTAGTGATGAAATTTTGAACCCTTTTCGGAAACCCTTCCATTAACGTTTTTCTAGTGCTTTCTGTCACTTTGCTCGAACATGTATTCCATCTCCGTTTAAAATCTACCACACTTTTGGACACCTTTTTTGTACTCTTCAATTCTCTTTTAACAAGAGCCCAATATCTCTCCACTGGCCTTAGCTCCGGGCAGTTTGGAGGATTTGCCTCTCTTGGTACAAATACCACATTATTGTTCTTGTACCACTCAAGGGCTTGTTTACCATAGTGACAGGATGCCAAGTCAGGCCAAAAATAAGTGGACACATTATGAAGTCTTATGAATGGAAGCAGCCTTTTTTGTAAACATTCCGTGATGTAAATTTCGGTATTTATAGAGCCCGTTGTAACAAATGATTGGCTTCTTTTGCCGCAACTGCATATTGCTTGCCATACCAAGAACTTTCTGGGAAATTTTGTCTGCTTTTGGGTCCTAAACGTTTCTTCAACATTCCCTCGAGCATCAGCAACATAAAACTTTTGACCTGGAAGTTGCGAAAAATCTGCCAGAACATACGTTTCGTCATCCATTATGCAGCAAGAATATTTTTTTATAAAACTTGACTTCAATTTCCGTGCTCTGTTTTTGGCCTCTAAATTTTTAGCAGCGTTCCTGTCAGGAACTTTTTGAGCCTTGTATGTTTTTAAACCTGCATTAGCTTTAACTTTTCGTACCAAATAGTCCGAGCACTGAGCTAACCAAACTGCTTTCCTACCGGATGTGTTGGGAGCTCTTTTGAAAATGCGTTCTATTTTTTGGCTTTAGAAACATCATGTGGACCATTCCTTCTACCTGAACCAGGTTTTCTATCAACTGACAAGTTCTCCCGGTACTGTTTAATAACATTGGAAACAGTTTGACGCAGACCTTTGTATGCTTGGCCAACTTTTTGTAAGACCAAGTTGGGTTTAGTTGAAAATATTTAATAATTTCAGTACGCACTTTTTTCTGGTCACTCATTTTAATCAGATTAACAACTGACATGTTTTTCAAAGGTAACTTGATCAAAAAAAAAAAATCAAATAATACTTTAGTTGAAAAATGTAATGAAAAACGTGTGTTAAGAATTTTTCGATCTCACTCCTTATACCTCTAAAATAGCTCTTAAGGCATAAAAGTAAGCATTTTAAAAGCTTATATTGCATGTAATTAAATGTACTTAATTCCAGCATAACCACAATTTTAGATTTTGGGTAAGGATCCGATATATCAGGGGTGACTTACAGTCAACTCGTCATATCTTTTTAGGCGAACTCCCCAAAAGCGGTTGGAAGGCTATAAATAATCATCGGACCAGAACTGACTATATCGGAAACATAGATATGCTGACCCCAGATTGAAGCGGAACATCAGAAGAAATACCAATGCTACACGGATGACAATTCTGCAATTGATTTTGAAAATTGCAAACTTTCAGCATTTCATAACTTCTGAAACTTTTTAACTTCAAACTTCTTAAATAAAAATAAATATCTCTATCAAAAACAAAACGAAATACTTCCAAAAGAATAACATTTATCACTACTTTAAAAGTAGTACTAAGTTATAATCCAATTTTTTCTTTTAAATTGAATGTATATTTTTTGTATTAAATTTTTTTTAATAAAACCAGTTTTATTTTGGAGTTATATGACAAATGCTTGTAGTTTATTTATTTCTGTTAAAATTTTTTGAGCCAAATTAGTTGTATTCTTTTATGACAATTTCAGTTTCTAATAAATTAAAAAAAAAATAATGCTGAGAATGACTTTAGATGTTGTGCATTTGGAATCAAATAAAAATAACATCCCTCCTATGACCAGTAATAAAGAAATAATAATTTAAATCTAATTAAATAATTACATTCTTTTAAATATAAGTATTTAATATTTATAAATCAAATGTTTGTGTGGATATGTAAATGCTTGTTTTACCCAAAATTAAAATTTAAAAAATAAATCATTTTAACTCAAAATTTGAATATGGAGTATAATAAAATGTTTATTTTAAGGGTTGTTTTTACAATAAATGAGTGAATAAGTAAATTTTTCAATTTTTATTCAAAAACTCACCAGTTTCAAAATCCAAGGATGTCATCAGGCCTGAAGTCGAGGATTCATTTAATTATTACATATCTTAATTAATTATTATGTAATAAATTTTTAGTTTTCACTCAAATATGTACCAGATTATTGTGTAAGTTAAAAATAATAAAATTAACAAAATTTATAATGTAAATGTAAAATTAATGTAACAAATTAAATGTAATAGTGGATAAAATTTTAGTTATTTTGTTGAATTTTTAGTTTTAGATTATGTTTAAGGTAAGTATAAAGTAAGTATAAAGATAAAATTAAGATATTTTAGGATAAAATTAAGATATTTTAAGTTAAAATTAGGATATTTTAAATTAAAATGATGATTAAATTCGAGTTAATTGTAGTTTAGGTTAAGTTTAAATTAAATTTAAGTTTAGTTTTAGGCAAATTGTATTTAATGACAACTCAGACACTGTTAAGAAGTTTGATGACGTCATTGATGAAAATTGTAATAGAATACTTAGGTTTAGCGTTTTTATTTTAGGAATTCAGTTTGTTTAAGATGCTGGCTTGGTTATTAGAATTTGATTTTAACAATTTTGCAATATTTGTAGGTAGGGATTATATAAACAATTTTCTCTTTTGTGTTTTGAGGATTGAACGATTGTCGATCATTAAAATTGTATCTCGTACTGGCTTGAATCCTTTGTTCCAATTGGAACAAGGATTATAATGACACAATTATCTAAAATCTTAAAAAAAATTAATGTAGAAAAAACACACATCCATATATCTCGCTAGCTTACCTTCCGAAGGATTTCAAATGATATTTTGAACAATAATTAAAAAATTGAATGTCCCCAAATTAATAGTAATTAAATCTTTATTTATTCTAATATTTAACGTTTGAAATTATTAAATGTTTTATTTCCTGTTCCGTTTGTATTTCAAATTTCAAATGAAAATTTTTCAACATTTGTATGCCTTAATTTTCATATATTGCTTAGAACAAATTTTATTTCAGTATTTTCGAAATGAGCAGGTATTAAATACACTCAAAGAAAATAATAAGTACTAGCCTCACAAAAGGTCATCATAGAACATAATATTCTGCCTTTAGGAGATCTTACAGAAGAACCCCAAGAATCGAGGAATAGAGACTTTAAGCATATTCATCAGTTTAGCTCAAGGAAGTGTTCTAGGCAGTCTCAAAATGAAGATATTTTTAATAATCTGATTCTATCTTCTGATCCTGCTTTATCTACTATAAGGAAACGTTGGATTTGCTACAAAACGTTAGCATTTTAAAATATCATGTGATACCGATTGTTTTACAAAATTATATTAATTTATAAAAAAATAAATAAAGACTATTTTTTTATATAAAATAAATACTTGTTAATTTTTTTAGGGATAAAGAATAAAAGATTAATAGTAAAAAGTGGCTGTAAAAATTCATAAAAATTTAGGTAGTAAAACATGCCTAACAAATGTATGGATGAAAATAATAGTAATATCCAAAGTTACCGAATTATTTCCCTCTTTTTTTTTGCTATACCACTGTGCAACATGCCACGAATTGTATAAAAATTATATGCAGTTATCGGACAAAATTAAGTTTCATTATAAATTTTATGTTTTGTTATTAGAATTATATTTATTATAAAATATTATGAAAAAATTGATCTAAGCGACAAATTTAGTTTCAAATGCAGAGTCATGTGTCTTTATTCATAAATTTGAATGTGAAATATTTGTGGACCTTGTAAAATTAAAATATATGGGTTGATTTTGATGAAATAATTTTTTTCATTGTATATGACTTAGTAAAGTAAAATTATGCTGATTTTAATAATTTTATTTATACACATTAATAAATAATATGTAAAAAGTTTTGTCGAAATATATTTACCGGTCCTGAGTAATAACTTCTTGAATAAAAATTTTACAAAGTCAAATTCTGACAATTTTTATTTTACGTTATCAAGGCGTTCTTCTTTCGGTTTTGCACATGATATTTTTGATATTAGGAAAACAAAGAGAAAACTTAAAAAATTCAAGAATTTAATGGTTTATGATCAAAAACTATTTAATTTATATGTATATGGGCAGAACCATTTTTTAAATATGCATATTTTTAAATATGAGGTAAATGCATATTTATTGCAAAGTCAAAAATAAAAATATAAAAGCATTTACTAATATTTAAACTCTGGTTAAAATCATATAGTAGTACATATAGGCGAAACTGAAGCGGTTTTAAAACAAAAAATTTTATTCTCTTCACACCGACGAGCTCTGAGAGAATAAAACAAACTTGTGAGAACTAAACGCACTCACTAAACTTCAAATTTTCTTCGCAAAATTGCGAGGATATTACCACTTATTAGTTTTTCTTATCACTTAAACTTCATGTTTATTATTTTTTTCAATACTTTTCATTTATTTAAAACACCGAAAATAATTTATATTTTACAAACGAAAAAAAATATTTTTTATTCTTTGACATTTTATTTTAATTAAAATTGAGAAATGAAAAGTTGTACATTTTAGTATTGAAAATTAAAAAAGTATTTTACATACTTTTTTCATTTTGCAGTAGTGCAGAAAAAATAACAAAAAGACGTGTTTGTAATATGTTTTGAGATAAAATATCTTTTCAAAAAAAATAAATAACTAATATTTTCATTTACTGCCATATAAAATTTCATTAATAACACACAAAGAATAACGTCCAAAAAATACATTTTTTATTTAGTACCTTTTGAACAACTGTGTTTATTTTTGTGCTTCTACTAATACATTCTCACCAGTTAGGTCTTTGACAGGGGACTTAGGTCCTTGACAATTAGTTTCGCCTATATACTATTATATGGTTAAAATAATAAAGATAAAGACAATTTATAATGTAAATGTAAAATTAATGTAACAAATTAAATGTAATAGTGTAATAGTTACACAATTCGATAAAATGTTATTTATTTTTGTTGAAATTTTAGTTTTAGATTATGTTTAAGGTAAATGTGATTAATTTAAGATCATTTTAAGATAAAAGTAAGATATTTTAGGATAAAATTAGGATATTTTAAATGATTTAATTTTAACTTGATTGTAGTTTAGATTATGTTTAAATTAAATTTAAGTTTAGTTTTAGGCTAAGTGTATTTAATAACAACTCAGACATTGTTAATAAGTTTGATGTTTGATGGCGTTTTTATGTCAGGAATTCAGTTTTGTTAATCTTTAGAAACTCTTATTTAGGATTCTTGGTACATAATTTGATATATGATTTGAGAAACTGGATTAATGGAACTTGGTAAAAGCACAATAGATTTGGAGGATTGTGGATTATCCTGAATATATCTCCTTTTTATTATAATATTGCAATTTCGTGTCCTTTGTTCCATATGGGACAAAGGATTTTATATACGATGATATCTAGATCCTTGCAAAATTTTAGTATATTTTCAAAATAAATAAGTATATCCTCAAATGCAGCTTCCAAATGTTTAATTATTCCTTTTCTTCTCTATCTATTTTATATCTTATTTAAAGTTTCAAATTTCCAGTTAACCTTTCTAGCTAAAGCTAACTTTTCCTTATATATTCAAATGTTCGTTCAGAAATTAAATTTTCAAATGAAAATTTCTAACATTTGTATGCCTTAATTTTCATAGATATTTAGAACAAATTTTATTTGAGTATTTTCGAAATGAGCAGGTATTTAATATAAGGAGTGAGATCGAAAAATTCTTAACATACATATATGTTTATAAAAAAGAAACCACTAAACTTACAGCTTTATTTTTTTTTATTTGATTCAAATTATTATTACAATTTACAAAAAAAATATTTTTATAGTTTTAATCACTAGTGATGAAATTTTGAACCCTTTTCGGAAACCCTTCCATTAACGTTTGGAGTTGGAGTTTAGCCACCACCTGGTGGCTTGATCCATATATATATATATATATATATATATATATATATATATATATATATATATATATATATATATATATATATATATATATATATATATATATATATATATAAATCAAGTTTAGTATAAAGAACTCAATTTAAAAGAAAAAAAAATAATTCTAAACGGGGTTATATTTTATAGAATTTCAAAGTCTATCACGTCACATTACATATTATTTTCTTAAGTGCAACCTTCGAATTGTGAAATATTGAAGGATTTCATATTTATGCTATTTATCTAATGTACTGAAAAAAACTGATTTTCTGATATCGGCTTTATACGGGCATTAAGACCGATTATTGTATTATCATCAGAAAGGTCAGTACATTTGGAAGGTTTTCGTGTGTTTGTATTATCAGGATGGCGAAATTTTAGTTATATATCCAAGTATATGGGCATATCAAATGTGGGCTTTGTATAGAAGCTATGCCTAATCATGGACCATTTTTTAAAAAAATTAGGATGAACGATTTTTGTGTATGTCAAAATTATTTGTATTGAATTTTAGGGTGATATAAGCATTTTTAAAAGTTTTATGTTAATTAATGTTAATTTTTATATTATTCTTATACGGGAGCGATTTTCAACAAAAATATTTCTCCGATTCCAAAATCGGAGACTAATTAATGGATTAATTAATTTTCAATAATATTGCAATTTTCTCCATTGGAAATTTTTGTCACATCACGTCATGTCACATCACGTCATAGCCAGGTGAAACTCGCAGATTTTTACATTTTTGTCAGAAAAGAAATAAGCAACTTCTATTCTAATATAATGTCTTATGGACAATGTCTTATATGGACAATAGTATGTTTGTGTTTTTATATGACTTTATAAGTATTAGTTGATTTTAAGAAATAATAGTTTTGTTGTTAATGGAAGGGTTGGAAAGAAATCAAACAGGATACATGTTGAACATATAGTTACGGGTTGAATTAATGGATTACGATATGTTTGATGGATATTATTCCAGTTCTAATATACGGACATTGAAATATGAGGATTTATTAAATACTAGCATACTCTGGGTCTTTCGCTACCCTAACTTAAATTAAATACATTCAAAATTTTGTTTACTTTTATAGAAAATTAAAATTGATTAAACATTTTTTTAATGTTTCAGTTTTATGCGTTCAATATCACGTGATTAAATTCGCATTCAGTAAGAAGCTTTTATTTTTAGTTTAATTCATTTAGCTTCCACATTATAGAAATTTTTGAAAGTAATATTTATATATATATATATATATATTATATATATATTTATATATATATATATAATATATATTATATATATATATATATATATATATATATATATATATATATATATATATAATATATATTTATATATATATATATATATATATATTATATATATATATATATGTATATTATATATATATATATATATATATATATATATATATATATATATATATAATATATATATATATATATATTATATATATATAACTTTTTATCTCATAAATTGTTTTTTTGTTTTAATTTTGATTTTTTTTGAGATCGAAAATTTCTTAACATACATACATGTTTATAAAAAAAAAAACCACTAAACTTACAGCTTTATTTTTTTTTATTTGATTCAAATTATTATTACAATTTACAAAAAAAAATATTTTTATAGTTTTAATCACTAGTGATGAAATTTTGAACCCTTTTCGGAAACCCTTCCATTAACGTTTTTATAGCTCTTTCTGTCACTTTGCTCGAACATGTAGTCCATCTCCGTTTAAAATCTACCACACTTTTGGACACCTTTTTTGTACTCTTCAATTCTCTTTTAACAAGAGCCCAATATCTCTCCACTGGCCTTAGCTCCGGGCAGTTTGGAGGATTTGCCTCTCTTGGTACAAATACCACATTATTGTTCTTGTACCACTCAGGGGCTTGTTTACCATAGTGACAGGATGCCAAGTCAGACCAAAAATAAGTGGACACATTATGGAGTCTTATGAATGGAAGCAGCCTTTTTTGTAAACATTCCTTGATGTAAATTTCGGTATTTATAGAGCCCGTTGTAACAAATGATTGGCTTCTTTTGCCGCAACTGCCTATTGCTTGCCATACCAAGAACTTTCTGGGAAATTTTGTCTGCTTTTGGGTCCTAAACTTTCTTCCAACATTCCCTCGAGCATCAGCAACATAAAACTTTTGACTGGAAGTTGCGAAAAATCTGCCAGAACATACGTTTCGTCATCCATTATGCAGCAAGAATATTTTTTTTATAAAACTTGACTTCAATTTCCGTGCTCTGTTTTTGGCCTCTAAATTTTTAGCAGCGTTCCTGTCAAGAACTTTTTGAGCCTTGTATGTTTTTAAACCTGCATTAGCTTTAACTTTTCGTACCAAATAGTCCGAGCACTGAGCTAACCGAGCTGCTTTCCTACCGGATGTGTTGGGAGCTCTTTTGAAAATGCGTTCTATTTTTTTGGCTTTAGAAACATCATGTGGACCATTCCTTCTACCTGAACCAGGTTTTCTATCAACTGACAAGTTCTCCCGGTACTGTTTAATAACATTGGAAACAGTTTGACGCAGACCTTTGTATGCTTGGCCAACTTTTTGTAAGACCATGTTGGGTTTAGTTGAAAATATTTAATAATTTCAGTACGCACTTTTTTCTGGTCACTCATTTTAATCAGATTAACAAAAAATTAATATAATTGACATTACACATAATAACTGATATGTTTTTCAAAGGTAACTTGATCAAAAAAAAAAAAAATCAAATAATACTTTGGTTGAAAAATGTAATGATAAACGTGTGTTAAGAATTTTTCGATCTCACTCCTTAGTTACTCAAAGAAAATAGTAAGTACTTGATTCACAAAACAGATACAGATTTGAGTAATGTTTAAAAAAACTGGATGTTTAAAGGCGAAAGAAAGAAATACCATTTTGGAATGGTAAATTCCCCTAGCCTTAGTTTCTACATCTTTAAGTTCATAATAAACCTGACCAATGTTTCAAATAATTTTAGCTTTAACACAGACGGGAGCTAGTTTTGAATTAAAATGTTGAACTTTTGAACTTTGAGTAAATGTCCTTCTGTACACGTCTTGTTCCACTGTAAAATTTCTAACTCCCTTTACGCATGAAAATTGTCCCTTATCAAAAAGAATTCGTCTTGTCTTTCAATTAAGGAGTGACTCTCAGCCAAAATATTCAGTTTACTTAGAAATTCATAGTATTTTCCATGTGAAATCATACTCTGTCCGAACATAATTTTATAAGGACTATTTCCAATGCATTGGAAAATACTGTTTCTTAAGGAGCAATTAATGCTAGGCATGTATTTGATCATCTCGTACGTATGATCTCAAAGCTTCATTGATCGAACGATTTACACGCTCACTAGCGTTCGCCTGCGGACTGTAAACAGCTGTCAAAATGTGTTTGACTCCATTATTTTTCAAAACATTTTCAAAGACCTTACTTTAAAATTGTAAACCATTATCAGAAATAATGGATTCTCTTACTCTACTTCTATATGTTTTGAAATTATTTTTTAAGTGGTTTTAAAAACATGAATTTTGAAAAATGTTCTTAAATAATAAGTATTCCAATATATCCAGATTTAGTTCTTGGTAAAGGTCCAATCAAGTCGATGTATAAGCGTTGAACTGGTGTGTCTGTTATAACCATCTGTTCTAGTGGTGGTTTCAAAATATTAGTTTGTGCTTTCGATGTTTTACATTATTCGCAATTTTGTATATAGTCTTTAACGTCAGTCACAATTCTAGGCCAATAAAAATATCGTCTGATTCATTCTAAAGTTTTGGCTATACCGCCATGTGCTGAATTTGGAATGTCGTGAGCTGAATATATAACGTCCTGTCTCAGTTCTGACGGAACAAAAAGTTTCCAAGAATTTGATTCATCTAATTCTCCAGAAGTAAATTAAGTCCGTTTATATATATACTTGTCTATAATTTTGAAACCCGGAAATTCTGAAATTGCAAAGTCTTGTCGAAATTTTGTGTATTCTGTACTGTCAAATGCTGTTGAATTTAAGTCTATTGTCGGTAGTGTCTCAAGTTCAATAGGTTGAACAAAATCTTCTCCTTCATGTACACGCGAAAGTGTATCGGGAACTACATTATCTTTGCCACTCCTATGTTCTATTGAAAAGTTAAACACTTGTAGTTTTAGGGACCATCGTGCCAAACGCCCGGACAAATCTATTTGTCCCATCAACCATTTTAAACTTGCTTGGTCGGTTACTACTACAAATTCCTGGCCTTCAATGTAGGGTCTAAACTTTTTTATGGCCATCACTACTGCCAAACATTCCAATTCCGTTATTGTATAGTTTCGCTGGGCTTTATTTAACTTCTGAGACATAAACGCGATATGGCCTTTCTATACCGTTGAGCATAATCTGTCCAATTGAAATGTTTCTTTTTAGTCAATAGTTCTGTCAATGAGAAAGTAAATGTGGAATAGTCCTGAATGAAACGTCATTCCCAAAAATCTTCTTAAATGTCTAATAGATTTTAGTACCGGAAAGTCCTGTATTGCCCTAACCTTGTCCTCGTCTACTTGTAATGTCCCGTTGCCTACTAAAAAACCGAGATAGTCCAAAACTGCTCTTCTTAACATTTATAGTTAAGCCTGCTTTTCTTAACTGTACTGCTACCTCCATTAGGTGTATGAGATGATCGTCAAAGTTCTTCGAAAAGATTAAAAGATAGTCCAAATACACAAAAACGTGTGACAACTGATACGGATTAACCATGTCCATAAGTCTGCACAACGATTGCGGTGCATTACACAGTCCAAACGACATTCTTGTAAATTAATACTAAGGCGGATTAGGACTGTAGAAGCTGTCTTAGGTTTCGAGCTTTCCTCCAGTTTGATTTGCAAAAAGGCATCTTTTAAATCGATTTTCGATATACAATGAACTGAAGGAAGTCTCGATATAAGTCCGTCGATGTTCGGTATTGGGTAAGCGTCCTTAACTGTCACTGCGTTTAATTTCCTACTGTCAACACATATACTAATCTTACTAGGCTTTACTACCACTACAGTCGGCAAAGACCAAGGTGAACTTGGTGCTTCCTCAATAACACCTAGAGATAACATCCTATCTAGTTCTCAACAAAGTTGTTTTTCAACAGCTGGAGAAATAGGATAGTACCTCAGTTTTATAGGTTTCGCATCTCTCGTATCTATGTAGTGTTCAATTTTTGTCGTACAACCTAAACCTTCAACTTCAGAATTTGGAAAAGTAGAGCTATTACTTTGTCTAGCCGTTGTTTCTGTTCGGGTGTTAAAATTAACTTGTCAGGGTCTGTTTCTGTACATTCTATTTCCATAATATCAGGAACTGAAATTTTTAAACTAAAAGTTTTTCAAAAGTCAAAACCACAAAACAAATTTTGTTGTATTGACGGAATAACTAAAAATTCAAATAATTTATTCTGTCCATGAAAAGTAATGCCCAATGTTACAGTACCTAAAACATTCTGTCTCTGTCCATCCGCTGTAGGTACATTCCCAACACATTTTCTAAATCCCTTCTTAGTTTGTGTCTTTTGTTCGCTCCACTATCCAATAACGCAAAATGTTTACATTATATATCTTTAATGTAATATAGTGTCTACTATCACTATCTTCAGAACTTATAAGTGAAATAATACAAGTTCTAAATGATTTAAGTTTTCTATAAAAATCACGAAAACGCTGACATAAACGCTTTGACTTTTTCGACTTACCAAATATTCTCTTACCAGCTTTCTCATATTCCGCCAATCGAATATGATATGGTCTTAGTAGAGGATATTTGTGTTCTGTCTTAATGCAAAAGTTCGTGTCGTATTTCTGTTCGAAGATTCCGAACTAATATCTCGCACAAGTCACTGTCAGAAATCTGATTTTTGCCGAAATTAAATTAAAGAAGTCATCAAAGTTCTCGTTACTTCATTGCTTACAAATGTGAATGTCTTCCATTATGTCAAAGTCGTTATAGTAACTCTTATATTGGTCTCGTAATGCTCTTGTCAAAGAAAACCAGTCCAGTTCATTGTCATGACGATGAAATCGCCAATACCAGTCCAAAACTTTACCTTCAAATAAACTGTGTGCATGTTTGCACAATTTATTTGAACCTTAACAATTCCCGTTAAGGTTGTTAGTAGTCAATACGGAAAGGAAATTCATTATTGGCAGAATAAGAATTAGTAGGAATATTCGAATCACCATTATTATTTGTATTTAAATTTCGTAATTCACTCGATATCAAATCTGTCATTTCACTTCGTAAAGCTGTCATAGATTCCGAAACTATCTGTCTTAACTGAACTTCACTATTATGACGATTTTAATTTCTATTAGTAGTGTTTCTAGCCGAACGGGATTGTGTCTGTGTCTGGGTTGTATTCGGTTCTTCTATATTAACCGTAAAACTACAAATTATTAATAACACATCTTTTAAAACCTTTACACAATTTATTTAGGCTAAAGTAAAAGTAACTAAACAATATACACGATTTAGAAAAATCTTATTTACAAAATCCAGTGAAGAATTTTATGAAGAAATAAAAATGAAAATAAAATATCAAAGTCCAGACCATACATACAAAATAAAAATGAATTCAGAAACTTTGAAGAAGAGGACCAGATGTCATTACAGGGATGGCAAAATTGGTACGATGGTACTTTTTTTGATACTATTTGATGTGCAAAAGTACCGTGATACTCCCGAGTCTTTTTTGATACTTCCAGGGCTACAATCTCAATATCTGATTATCGTTTAACCGGTAGTAAATCTGTCTGTTAAAATAATTTTTTTGTATGGGAACTTTCAATAAATCGTTTTGAAATAACAAGAGAATTAGAACATGGGGATAAAAGTTTCTTTAAAATTTAAAATACTTTTTAAATTTTTTTTTGGCACTTATCGAAAATGCATCAAATAAAAGATGTAGGAAATAGCTACTAAAGTACTCTATAACTTTAGTAGCTGTTTCTCTTTAATATTATCAGACAAAATGTTAAAATAGTTGAAACCCTGTGACTATGTTAGACGCTTCTATAAGATTATTCGAAATTTACTTCATATTTTCTCCATCACATCTGGAATCTAAGATATTATGTCCTGAGTTTTGAGAAATCGTAATTTTTTACCCTTTTCGAGAGTAGTCGGTAACGAAAGAGCGAATGTAATAGCTTTAAAGGGAAGGGAGCTCAAGGCAGTTAAACTGACGAACGCAAAACCATTTGACGCAACAAAAGCTGAACTAAAAATATGGGTGAGAGAATCCCATAAGACCTCTTGGAATAATGAAACAGTGGGTAGAACCAAGAAAATCCTACGGGGGACCCTAATGAGAGCAAGACGAAAAATCTCCTCAAAATGAGCAAGTCTGAAGTTAGTATGATAGTACGTATTCTGAGTGGACAAACTCAGCACATTTATGCAAAATTGGACGTTCGGATTCAGACGTATGTAGAGCATGTGGAGAGGACAGTGAAACTCTGGAGCACTTTCGTTGTCACTGCCAGGCATTCGTCGAAGTTAGATCCAAGTATCTTGGATGTGATGTTATTCCGGAAATAACATTCCTGACTAACACTGATTGGAAGATTCTTAGGAATTACGTTCAAGAAACTGAGTTTCTGAACACTGAAAAATAATTCATTCAGTTCCTTTTTTCATGATAAAGGGCTCACAACAGGCCCGATTGTGGCCTAGGTGCATTTCTTCGGATTTCAAGAAACTGAGTTTCTGAACACCTAACCTAAGTACTTTGAGGTCCAACCTAACCTAAGTACTTTGAGGTCCAAAAAAGTACTCTCTGATACTGAAACAAAATCTTGATACTGAAACAAAATCTCTTTTTCCATCCCTGTGTCATTACCTCTTCAATGATCTTTATCCACAGTGCCATGCTTGACGTTTCATAATATAAATATACATTAACAGTACATATTTATTTAAAAGAAATAAAGAAATAATAATTTAAATCTAATTAAGTAATTACATTCTTTTAAATATAAGTATTTAATATTTATAAATCAAATGTTTGTGTGGATATGTAAATGCTTGTTTTACTCAAAATTCAAATTTAAAAAAAATCATTTTAACTCAAAATTTGAATATGGAGTATAATAAAATGTTTATTTTAAGGGTTGTTTTACAATAAATGAGTGAATAAGTAAATTTTTCAATTTTTATTCAAAAACTCACCAGTTTCAAAATCCAAGGATGTCATCAGGCCTGAAGTCGAGGATTCATTTAATTATTACATATCTTAATTAATTATTATGTAATAAATTTTTAGTTTTCACTCAAATATGTACCAGATTATTGTGTAAGTTAAAATAATAAAGTTAAACACAATTTATAATGTAAATGTAAAATTTATGTAACAAATTAAATGTAATAGTGTAATAGTTACACAATTCGATAAAATGTTGTTTATTTTTGTTGAAATTTTAGTTTTAGATTATGTTTAAGGTAAGTATAATTAATTTAAAATCATCAATTAGGATATTTTGAATGATGATTAAATTTGAGTTAATTTTAATTTAATTTTAGTTTAGGTTAAGTTTAAATTAAATTTAAGTTTAGTTTTAGGCTAAGTGTATTTAATAACAACTCAGACACTGTTAATAAGTTTGATGGCGTTTTTATTTCAGGAATTCAGTTTTGTTAATCTTTAGAAACTCTTATTTAGGATTCTTGGTACATAATTTGATATATGATTTGAGGAACAGGATTAATGGAACTTGGAAAAAGCACAATAGATTAAGATTGGAAAAAGCACAATAGATTAATTAACATAAAACATTTACTACAGTGCCAAGGCTGTGGAGGTAACACTCCAAAACTTTTGAGCAAACAATTGAGAAAAAAAATAACTTTGATGTATCTCCCGTATCTTCATATAATTCCAATGACTTTAGACCACTTGAACTTCCCACCAAAAAATGGTTCAGTGTGAGAGCTTCCATATTTACGTTTTCAATGGGGATCTGTACCATCATACTTCTTAAGACTTCGTCATTTGGGCACCTTGTATTAGAGATTTTGTATAAAACACATTTTACTGATCTCACCATTCGCTCCCGTGCTCCCAAAATTTGGGGTGAAGCTGGTGGATTAAAATTCCATTTTGTAGTAGAGGTTATAAAAGTTCGAATCAGTGCATTTTTATCAGCATCTTTCAAGTCTTGTTGCAATTTTACCATTTGTGGCATTCAATTGTTTGTTATCGTATAGAATTTGTGGTTGACAATGTGAAGTTGAAGAATTCATGTTATTGTACTTACAATTTCTTTTTTACTTATTTATTGCTATGACTCTGCTTGCGATTAAGACTCGAATCGAAAACAACTGTGGTACATCAGGTATTCCCAATAAACAATAATTTCAATGTTAATTGTAGAAGACAAAGCTCCTGGTTCCAAAAGATTATTAACACCAAAACATGTTTGAAAATTTTATAAATTTATATTTTTCTTATTTAATTAGATCTGAATACAATAAAGTGGTGTTGAAATTCCTGAAAACATTAATATACAAGTCTACATAACAACATTTAATTTACGAACTTTTTTAGCTTGGACTCGGAGCAAGCTTTTTAATTAAATCAACTTCTTAAGACAATTTTAGATTTTAATATGTCTTTAGAATATAATTTATATTTTATCTATCCTATTATTTGCTTGCATTTTCCGCCTGAAATTTATTTTTTTGACAATCTTATATTATATTGACAAAAGATAGGAGCATACAAATGTTATAAATAGAAATAACTAACATAAAACATTTACTACAGTGCCAAGGCAGTGGCGGTAACATGCATAAATTGCATATTTTGCTTTAAATTGCATATATTTTGCATATTTTCAACATTTTTATAGCATATTTTGCATACTTTCTAAAAGAAATTGTTTTGTTTTATCTGTATTTCATATTTTTACAACAAATTTGGTATTTACATTTTTTTATAAATATCAACAAATTTGGATTTAACAACAAAATATTAGGTTCTATGAAATACAATTTTACATAGTTCTATTTAATTTTTAAAATTTTTAAAAATATTGCGGAAGGTATTTTCGGTTTGTGCTGCTAATTGTAAAGTACAAAATATTGGTCCTAAAAGTATATGGATACTTAATGAAATTCTGTTCTTACATTTCTCTCACATCCATAATTGACTTAAAAACATTACCAAACTATAAAATCCAGAAGAAATATAATTCATACAAAAATACATTCATTCACCAAATTTTATTAGAATTGCTATCAAGCAATTCGTAGTCTTTATAATTATTATTCTCCAGGTCTTGGTTCCGTTAAAGTGGTATTAAAAACCTGTATATTTGTTGTCAAAAACTTAAGATCTGAATACTATTAATATGTACCTTCACAAAGAAATGTTTTTTTCAGTACCAAAATGTCTTCTTTGACATAACTTACTTCGGGCTCAACATGCTTAATTTCATGTTTTTCGATTCAACATTATGGAAAATTCAAAAGAGTACCTTTTAAAAACGAAAAAGTACTCAAAAGTTCCCTTTTATGTGTTCTCACCTAATTCATACTCTATATACTTAATTTCATATTTCTAGGTTCAATATTATAAATACAAAAAGTTCGCTTTTTCCGATTCTTATCTCATTCCGACTCTACATACTTTATTTCATGTTTCTAGGTTCAATATTATAAAAAATTCAAGATGTACCTTTTGCAGGACGAAAAGGAACCAAAAAATCCCCATTGATTTCTTCTCTAATCCGTGCTCTACATACTTACTTTCATGTTTCTGGGTTCATTATTTTAGAAAACTCAAAAAGTACCTTTTAAAAAACTAAAAAGAACCAAAAAAACTTCCTTTTATGTGTTTCACGTAATTCCGAATCTACATACTTAATTTCATAGCCTAGGTTCAATATAATAGAATCTTCAAAAATGTTGAAAAACGAAAAAGTACCAAAAAGTTCCATTTGGACTCTACATACTTTATTTCATATTTCTAAGTTCAATATTATAGAAAATTCAAAAAAGTACTTTTCAAAAAAAAAGTACCAAAAAGTTCAGTTTTTCCGGTTTTCACCTAATTCTGACTACATGCTTAATTTCATGTTCCTACGTTCAATGTTAAAGCATATTCAAAAAGTACCTTTCGAAAAACTAAAAAGTACCAAAAATATCCCTTTTATGTATTCTCACCTAATTTAGACACTACGTACATAATTTCATATTTCTAAGTTCAATATTATAGAAAATTCAAAAAGTACCCTTTTGAAAAACGAAAAAGTACCAAAAAGTTCCCTTTTATGGCTTCTAACTTAAGCCAGGTTCCACATACTTAATTTCATGTTTCTAGCCAATAACAACACACTAGTGCTGCTCTCGCTCTGACTTGTTTTTAGAAACAGAGTACAATAACAAAATTTGCCGTATGATTATGTATTTTGTTTTTTGCAATTTCTGTTTGAGTTTTTGATGAAATTTTCATAGGTTGTCTCGGATTTTTGCTCATATCTCCCATATTTATAGACCATATCTCCCTTATATATAGCGATCTTCCCGAAAGCATGTCTAAAATAATTATTGAAGATTTGGATTTCGCCGATAACTGGGGTCCTCTAAAAACTGAATTCAACAAACATACAAACAGACGACTCCACTCTATAAGGATCCTGAAAGCGAAGTCGGAAAATTATATTATAGAAATTGCAAACAGAATGACAAACTTATATATACCCTTTTCACGACGTGAAGGGTATAAAAATGCATTTTCATAATAAACCGAATTATTCGACTGCAGCAAACCGGGTTTCTTAACATTTCAAATTAAGGCTTAATTATAATATGCTTACATAAACTGAAGTCAGCTTAAGCAACTGTGCGAACACATATAAAACGTATGTGACAAACTATAATGTACTTAAGAGAGTTTTGTTAAGTTTCGGCAAATTTTATTTGGTTGTTTACTGTACACAAGAAAAATAAAGAAAAAAATTAAAATTGTCAAGAAAATAATTTTTTTTTCAATAAAATATTATGAAATATGTACTTTAGCATGTTGAGCATTGATTAGGTAAGAACTGGCAAAACGCGACTTTTTGGTACTATTTCTTTCTACAAAAGGTACTTTTTGAATTTTCTATAATATTGAACCTAGAAACATGATATTAAGTACGTAGAGCCCGGATTAGTCCAGAACACATAAAAGGGGACGTTTTGGTACTTTTTCGTTCTACAAATGGTTCTTTTTAAATTTTATATAATATTGAACCTAGAAAGCATGTAGGGCTTTGACTAGGTAAGATCCTACAAAAAGGGACTTTTTGGTACGTTTTCGTTCTACAAAAGGAACTTTTTTATATTTTTTAATATTGAACCTAGAAACATTATGTAGATCCTGGATTAAGTGGGAACATATAAAAGGGAAGTTTTTGGTACTTTTTCGTTCTTCAAAAGGTACTTTTTGAAATTTCTATAATATTGAACCTTGAAATATGAAGTTAAGCATGTAGAGCCCGGATCAATTTAGATCGTATAAATTGGGATACAATTGGTATTTTCTGGTTTTTTGACTGTTTTAACACATCATGGTGAAGGATATATAAGATTCGGCACAGCCGAATGTAGAACTCTTACTTGTTTATATATAACGTCTTCATATTAAGTACGATCGTTACATATGATATACGAATATTTATGGATTGGCTGTAGCTATATGATTTTTAAATTAGACGTAACATTCTATGCCCGACTTCTGATATCTTGGATCCTTCCGCAAAATCTTATATTGTGGCTATAGAATAATAAAGATCATTTAATTATTTGAAATATAGGCCTCACTTTTATGCATTAACAGCTATTTTATAGGCATTTAAAAATGTTCATATATTCATTGTGAATCTTAAATACCCTCCACCAGCAAGGTTCATCATATTAAAACCCATTAGCTTAAAACTATGTTTGTATCTTTTCTAGTTGAGGAGATATGATGTTACCGAATTTA
>NC_060950.1:48093934-48103270 GCF_022045245.1 Lucilia cuprina | reverse complement strand
CAGTTCTCACGATTTTCAACATACTTGAGCCCTGGTAGAAAAAAATAATTTGTGACATCGTATTATCTTTTGTAGTTTCTGAGAAAAGAGCTGAAGAATGACAAAAAACGTAATTTTTTCCGAGGTAGTCCGAATTTTTTACTCATAACTTTTTACGTCGTTAGCTGATTATAAATAATGGGCCTATCCTTATACATTTTGGTAGGTAAATTTACGTATACTTCAAAGTCATTTATGTAGATTTTAATCGTTTTATAAGTAATTATAAGTTAATTTTGACCTTCATTTTCTGAAGCCGGAGGCCTGATCACAATGAAAAAAAAATATTGTTATTTATTGTTCTATAAAACTAATTTTTGCTGATTTTTGTTGACATTATAAAACATTTAACGTACTTATGAGCCTAAAGGCCTTATTCGGAGGGCACGGTTGTATGGGTGCTAGGAGAAATAATGGACCGATTTCAATCATTTTCAATGAACCAAAAAAAGTGCATGTGCCAAATTTTATCAAATTATTTTGAAAACTGTGACCTGTAGCGTGCGCAAAAAGATTACATGGACACACATACAGACTGACGGACGGACGGACATAGATAAATCGACTCAGATTCTGAGCGATTGGTATACTTTAAGGTGGGTCTAGGACCATTATTTTTGGGTGTTACACACTTCAGTTCAGTTTGTAGTTAGATCTATACAGGTATTTTATATACCTCCAAAACAGCTCTTTTTGAGTATTTTAAATGCTTATATTTCATGTAATTAAATGTACTTTATTCCACTATAGCCATAATTTTAGATTTTGGGAAAGAATCCGATATATCAGACGTCGCGCAAGGAATATGACGTGGAATTAAAAAATTGCCTAAAAGTAAAATATAGCTAAAGTCAAGCCATAAACACTGATATATGAAATGTTACGATCGGACTTAAAATGGCGGAGTAATGTACAAAAAACAAAAAGGGCGGTATTTCTAGGCGTGACAAAAAAATAATTTTTATATTTTTATAACATATCTTTAATCCTAGGTGGTGACTGATATAACTTTTTTTCGACCCACTCTAGTGCACAGCACTGCACAAACATACATACATTTGTGCTAACTTTTTTAGTTTTTGTGATAGAAAAAATATATTGGTCAGTATTATAACGTCAATAATAGCGAACAATAAGACATAATAATATTTTCGATAATATACTTTGAAGTCCGAAAAAATTTGAAACTCAACCCAAAGCTGCCCGCGGGGCACATGCGCCAAATATATGTAATGCATGTGATGTAGAACAAAATTTGGTTAAAATATAGAAAAAAGTAGTAATAATTTGTTTTATTATTTTTTTTTTGTTAAGTTTTATGAAATAAACAATAAATATCTGGTTTATTATACTTTGTTTAATGAATTAATATGAAAAACAGCAAAATAAGTTTATTTTTTGTATTTTTTCTCTTATACATACATACATACATACATACATACATACATACATACATACATACATTTGTGTCAAGTAAATGATGATGATAAGTATGAAAATAAAGAAATAAAGAATAAATAAAGCCCCGTTTTGTCCTTTCTTAAAAAAGTAGATGATAACACAACAAAAATTATTTTATTCATTTACATGAATGTGAGTGATAAATGAAAGAATATTTGGAACTCTGCTTTAAACGTTAGCAATAAAACACAACTTTTATATACCTAGGATGATATACTTACGTTTCATCAGTTTTTGAATTATTTTTAAGATACCGGGAGAAACATGAATGAATTGTATAGCTGAATGATCCATACTCAATCCATAAAAGAGTTTGAAATCGGTTTAAATTGATGCAGCATTCGAAACAACGCAAAACTTCTTCACACTCTTCCCAAATATTTTGCATGCTATAAATATAAATATAAATTAATATACAGAAAAAAATATCGTAGGTACTTAAACAGATTTTTTATTATAATATATAGAAATTTTATTAGCTATGCCCAGTGTGCTTTACTACACTTAAAGCAATATAAATTAAATACAAGTACTGAGAGTTCCATATTTGGCTGTGCTGAATCTTATATACCCTTCACCATGGTGTGTTAAAAAAGTCGGTATCAAAAACTCTTCATTCAAATCACTTACTTCATGTTTCTAGATTCAATATTATAGAAAATTCAAAAAGTACCTAAAAATACCAATAAGTTCACGTTTTCCGGTTCTCACCTAATTCCGACTCTACATACATAATATTATGTTTCTAGGTTCAATATTATAAGAAATTCAAAATGTACCTTTTGCAGAACGAAAAATTACAAAAAAAATTCCCATCGATTTGTTCTCGTCAAATCCGGTCTCTACATACTTAATTTCATGTTTCTAAGTTCATTATTATAGAAAACTCAAAAAGTACCTTTTGAAAAACGAAAAGGTGCCAAAAAGTTCCTTTTATAAATTCTCACCTAATTCCGAATCTACATACTTAATTTTATGTTCCTAGGTTCAGTATTATAGAATATTCAAAAAGTACCTTTTGGAAAACGAAAAAGTACAAAAAGTTCCCTTTAATGGTTTCTCACCTTTTTCAGACTCCACATACTTAATTTCGTAGAAAATTCAAAAAGTCGCCTTTGACGTGTTTTCGTCTAATCCAGACTCTACATACTTAATTTCATGTTTCTAAGACCTGGTTCACACTAGGAAACTTATTTTTGGGAAACTTTTGATTTTTGTGTGTAAGAGAAGGAAATATCAACCATCTCTTTCTCTCACACACAAAATCAAAAGTTTCCCAGTGTGAACCAGGTCTAAGTTCATTATTATAGAAAACTCAAAAAGTACCTTTTGAAAAACGAAAAAGCACCGAAAAGTTCCCTTTTTTGGGTTCTCGTCTTATTCCGAATCTAAATACGTAATTTCATGTTCCTATGTTCAATATTATAAAATATTGAAAAATGAAAAAGTACCAAAGAGGTCAAAAATTTACCGTATGGTTATGTATTTTGTTTTTTGCAATTTCTGTTTAAGCGTGAATAAAAATTTCAGTTTTTGATGAAATTTTCAGAGGTTGTCTCTGATTTTTGCTTATATCTCTGCAATTTATGGACCGATTTTGCTGATTTTAAATAGCGATCTTCCCGAAAGCATGATTAACAGAATTATGGAAGATTCGGATCTCGCCGATATCTGGGGTCCCCTAAAAACTGATTTCAACAAACATGGACATGGGCGGACATGTCTTAATCGACCCCGCCATCTATAAGGATCCAGAATATATATACTTTTTAGGGTCATTACAAACGGAATGACAAACTTATATATACCCTTCTCACGAAGATGAAGGGCATAAAAATCAGCAAAATCGGTTCACAGCGTAAAAATTTATGAGTAAACTTTTGGAATCGATTATTATGAGCAAAAAAAATATCCACACGCTATTTTTTTTTTTGCTCATAACAATCGATTCCAAAATTCTCATAGATTATTCGGTATTAGACCCACTTCCGAAAATCACTCAAAAGGACATATTTTTTATTTATAAATGAAACTATCGAGAAAAAAATTCAATACGAATATGTTCTACATATGTATCATTCAATCTTCAAAATTTTTCCGGATCGGTCTACAATTGGTCATAGCTCTCATATACATAAGGTCTACTTCAGAAAATCACTTAAACGACAATCATTTATTAAATTATAAAGTTATCAGCATAAAATTGGACTTAAGTATGTTTTGAGTACATATAAACTATTCTACAAAAATTGATATTACACTTTTTGTCCAAAGCAGTCCACCAGATTATTGAAGCATTGGTCTCATGCTTATAGTTTTCCCACTTATCGCCCAGCACCGTTGAGGCTTGTTAATCCTATTCTCTATGTGGTGTCTCCATTTTAATTTCCAGTTTCCTTGATTTCAATGCATACCGCCAGTGTGTATATTTTGCTATCGAATTATTTACCTATGTAATGGACAACTTTGTTTAAAGCGGTCTACACCGATCGTCCCTTTATATAAGCATGCTGTTAAATTTTAGGTCTTCAAACAATATTGTTTTATATTTATACCCTACACCACTATAGTGGGGAGGATGCGTTTGTACTGAAGTTTGCAACACCCAAAAATATTGGTCCTAGACCCACCTTAAAGTATACCAATCGGCTCAGAATCACTTTCTGAGTTGGTTTAGCAATGTCCGTCTATCTGTCTGTGTGCATGTAAACCTTGTGCGCATACTCTTTTTATGGTTCATTGAAAATGGTTGAAATCGGTCCATTATTTCTCCTAGCCACAATACAACCGAACCCCCTGAATCGGGCCTTTAGGCTCATAAGTACGTTAAATGTTTTATAATGTCAACAAAAATCAGCAAAAATTAGTTTTATAGAACAATAAATGACAATAATAATGTTTATTGTGATTGGGCCTCATTTGACCCTAGCCCCCATACAGACTCCCCTTCAGAAAATGACTTGAAGGTCAAAATTAACTTATAATTACTTATAAAACGATTAAAATCTACATAAATGACTTTGAAGTAAACGTAAATTCATCAACCAAAATTTATAAGGATAGGCCCATATTTACCCCTTCTCCCCTATGAGAAGGGGTAAACCACCGTACTGACTGGTGTAGGGTATCATATGGTCGGCAATGTCCGACTATAAATTCATACTGGTTTATGTTAACATTGTGTAGATGAAGATTGATATTTTATGCATTTAATGAAGTATTTGCATCCCAATTCTGATCAGTAATCAGCAGGGAAACCATAATATGCAAATGCATGTTTTTTGTGGTGCGTCGTATGGACTCGTGGATAAGATATTTATACGTTTCACACCAATTTAAGAATTTTGGCATCAACGTTACTGACTGACTGACTGACTGACTGACTGACTGACTGATTGACTGATTCATCATCGCACAGCCTAAACGGTTAAAGCTAAAGAGCTGAAATTTGGACAGGGGATTGGTCTCCCACCAAATAGATCCACTAAGACGGGATTTTTGGAAATTCGAATGTTTAGGGGGTAAAAAAGGGTAAAAACGGGTAAAATCGGTAACCTCATATCTCCTAAACTAGAAAAGATACAAAAATAGTTTAAAGCTTATCGTCGTTCATTTAAAAAATAAGCGGACAGGTGTCTGGTACTTTTTTCAATTTCGGCCCCTTTAGGGAATAAACGGGTAAAAACTGTATTTTGGTACTTTTTTTGCACCCCATGTATCTTTTAAACCAGTGAACATTCAAACAATATTTTTGACTCCTTCATAACTTGACGAAAAAATAAAAATATAAATTTAGTACTTTTTGGTTATTCGGATGTTTAAGGGGTGAAAATTGTACCTATTTTTGGTACTTTTTTCATAAAACATTGATTTTGGTTTATTAACTTATACATATAAATACGTAATAACGGGCTCCCACTACGATGTTGCAACATTTTGGAATAGAATTTTTATTTCGTTAATGAAATTAAGCATGTAGAGCCCGGAGTAAATGAGAATCTATAAAAGGGGACTTTTTGGTACATTTTCGTTCTTCAAAAGGTACTTTTTGGATTTTTGTATAATATTGAACCTAGAAACATGAAATTAAGCATGTAGAGCCCGGAGTAAATGAGAATATATAAAAGAAGAATTTTTGGTACTGTTTCGTTCTACAAAAGGTACTTTTTATGAGAATCTATAAAAGGGGACTTTTTGGTACTTTTTCGTTCTTCAAAAGGTACTTTTTGAATTTCCTATAATATTGAACCTAGAAACATGAAATTAAGTATGTAGAGGATAGATTAAGTGAGAACCTATAAAAGGGACTTTTGGTACTTTTTCGTTCTTCAAATGGTACTTTTTGGATTTTTGTATAATATTGAACCTAGAAACATGAAATTAAGCATGTAGAGCCCAGAGTAAATGAGAATCTATAAAAGGAGACTTTTTGGTACTGTTTCGTTCTACAAAAGATACTTTTTGAGTTTTCTATAAAATTTAACCTAGAAACATGAAACTAAGCATGTAGAGCCCGGAGTAAATGAGAATCTATAAAAGGGGACTTTTCGTTCATCAAAAGGTACTTTTTGAATTTTTTATAATATTGAACCTAGAAACATGAAATTAAGTATGTAGAGCCTGGATTAAGTGCGAACATATAAAAGGGGACTTTTTGAAACGTTTTCTTTCTTCAAAAGGTACTTTTTGGATTTTTGTATAATATTGAACCTAGAAACGTGAAATTAAGCATGTAGAGCCCGGATTAAGTGAGGAGCTATAAAAGGGGACTTTTTGGTACTTTTCCATTCTTTAAAAGGTACATTTTGAATTTTCTATAATATTGAACCTAGAAACATGAAATTAAGCGTTTAGAGCCTAGATTAAGTGAGAAACTATAAAAGGGCACTTTTTGGTATTTTTTCGGTCTTCAAAAGGTACTTTTTGTGTTTTTTATAATATTGATCCTAGAAACATGAAATTAAGCATGTAGAGCACGTAGAAAATGAGAATCTGTAAAAGCGGACTTTTTGGTACTTTTTCGTTCTACAAAAGGTACTTTTTGAGTTTTCTATAAAATTTAACCTAGAAAAATGAAATTAAGCATGTAGACCCCGGAGTAAATGAGAATCTATAAAGGGGACTTTTTGGTACTTTTTCGTTCTTCAAAAGGTACTTTTTGAATTTCCTACAATATTGAACCTAGAAACATGAAATTAAGTATGTAGAGGATGGATTAAGTGAGAACCTATAAAAGGGGACTTTTGGTACTTTTTCGTTCTTCAAAAGGTACCTTTTGGATTTTTGTATAATATTGAACCTAGAAATATGAAATTAAGCATGTAGAGCCCGGAGTAAATGAGAATATATAAAAGGAGACTTTTTGGTACTGTTTCGTTCTACAAAAGGTACTTTTTATGAGAATCTATAAAAGGGGACTTTTTGGTATTTTTTCGTTCTTCAAAAGGTACTTTTTGAATTTCCTATAATATTGAACCTAGAAACATGAAATTAAGTATGTAGAGGATGGATTAAGTGAGAACCTATAAAAGGGGACTTTTGGTACTTTTTCGTTCTTCAAATGGTACTTTTTGGATTTTTGTATAATATTGAACCTAGAAACATGAAATTAAGCATGTAGAGCCCGTAGTAAATGAGAATTTATAAAATGAGACTTTTTGGTACTGTTTCGTTCTACAAAAGGTACTTTTTGAGTTTTCTATAAAATTTAACCTAGAAACATGAAATTAAGCATGTAGAGCCCGGAGTAAATGAGAATCTATAAAAGGGGACTTTTTGGTACTTTTTCGTTCTTCAAAAGGTACTTTTTGAATTTCCTATAATATTGAACCTAGAAACATGAAATTAAGTATGTAGAGCCCGGAGTAAATGAGAATCTATAAAAGGGGACTTTTTGGTACATTTTCGTTCTTCAAAAGGTACTTTTTGGATTTTTGTATAATATTGAACCTAGAAACATGAAATTAAGTATGTAGAGGATGGATTAAGTGAGAACCTATAAAAGGGGACTTTTGGTACTTTTTCGTTCTTCAAAAGTTACTTTTTGGATTTTTGTATAATATTGAACCTAGAAACATGAAATTAAGCATGTAGAGCCCGGAGTAAATGAGAATCTATAAAAGGAGACTTTTTGGTACTGTTTCGTTCTACAAAAGGTACTTTTTGAGTTTTCTATAAAATTTAACCTAGAAACATGAAATTAACCATGTAGAGCCTGGAGTAAATGAGAATCTATAAAAAGAGACTTTTCGTTCATCAAAAGGTACTTTTTGAATTTTTTATAATATTGAACCTAGAAACATGAAATTAAGTATGTAGAGTATGGATTAAGTGAGAACATATAAAAGGGGACTTTTTGAAACCTTTTCGTTCTTCAAAAGATACTTTTTGGATTTTTGTATAGTATTTAACCAATATGTGCGTTTAAGTGTACCGATCAAGGAAAAATTTGCTAGAATGATTAGCGTTTACATAAAACATATTCAAGTCGAATTTTATACAGAGCTATGACCAATTGTGGTCCAATACCAATGGATTAAGTGAGAACCTATAAAAGGGGACTTTTTCGTTCTTCAAAAGGTACTTCTTGGATTTTTGAATAATATTGAACCTAGAAACGTGAAATTAAGCATGTAGAGCCCGGAGTAAATGAGAATCTATAAAAGGGGACTTTTGGTACTTTTTCGTCCTTCGACAGGTACTTTTTGAGTTTTCTATAAAATTTAACCTAGAAACATGAAATTAAGCATATAGAGCCCGGAGTAAATGAGAATCTATAAAAGGGGACTTTTTGGTACTTTTTCGTTCTTCAAAAGGTACTTTTTGGATGGTACTTTTAGAGCTTTCTAAAATATTGAATATATAAACATAAAATTAAACACGCAGTATCCTAATTGAACGAAAATTGAAAAAGGATACATTGGTACTTTTTTGTCTTTTTACTAATACTTTTCTATAATATTGAACTTAAAAACATAAAATTGGACATGCAGCTTCCTTGTATGTATAAAAATCTGTATGCGAGTTTTTTAGTTTCTGGTTGAAAATTAAACATGCGTCATCCTGATTTAATGAAAATATATAAAAAGGCAATGTCTGGTACTTTTTCGTTCTTCAACTGTTTTTTTTTTATTTTCTGTAATATTGAGACTGGAATCTAAAATCAAACTTAAAGCGTTCTCTAAAAGGGGAATTTTTGATATTGCACATATGTATACATTTACAATAATTATATATATTTTATTCCATTACAATGAGGGTAGCGAACACACTGGGTATAGCTAGTTGCTTTATGAATTAATTAAATATGTGCGTTTAAGAGATTTTCAGAAGTGGACCTTATATGACAGCTTTGACCAATAATGAACCGATCCGGAAAAAATTTGGTTGAATAATTTTGTTGTACACAAAACATATACAAGTCGAATTTTATCCTGATAACTTTGTAATTGAATGAAATATATGCGTTTAAGTGATTTTCAGGAGTGAAGGGAGCCAGGATGGTTTACATATACACAAACCATATTTGTGTTGAATTTCATCTCGATAACTTAATAAGTGAATTTCGGAAGTGGACCTCACATGGGATCTATGACCAATAATGGCCCTATCCGGAAAAAAATTTGTTGGCAGATTTGTATATAGACAAAATGTTTTTGTGTCACATTTAATCCAAATAGCTTAATCAATCAATGAAATATGTGCGTTTAAATGATTTTCGGAAATGGGCCTTATATGGCAGCTATGACTAATAATGAACCAATTAGGGAAACATTTGGCAGAATGATTAGTGTGTACATAAAACATATTCAAGTTAAATTTTATCCAGATAAATTA
>NC_060950.1:48092749-48093834 GCF_022045245.1 Lucilia cuprina | reverse complement strand
TAAAAAAGGGTAAAAATGGGTAAATTCGGTAACTTTATATCTCCTAAACTAGATGTTCAAGTTCGATTTATGGTTTACACTCGTTTTGATAACATATGCAAATACTATTTTTTGCGACGTTAGAATCTTACTAAGCTCCGCTTTATTTACAACTTTGTTGGAAAATTCTAACCAGTAAACCGTTAACGGTACCTAAATATTGTTTGCCACCAATTTACGTTTTGTAAAGTAAAAAACACTTCTTTTCTGATCGTCAACATAAGCACTACGTGCGTTATTACTTCTACGAGGTAAAATAATAAAAATAAATACATAGAGATCTACGTCTCATTAAATTTGCAAATATTTTGTTTTATTTTCATAAAATTTTGGGAAATTGTGGTGGAGTTGAACATTTGGTCTTAGCGAACCGGATTTTTGTGTATCATATACGGATTTTTGGCATCTTCACTCCATCAGCCCTTGGAAAACATACAGTCCACCGAAGATATATTTATAAGATAATATATCCTACGGACAATAATTTAAAGCGATATTGTTGATCTTATTTTATTTTAAATTAGTGTTTTCTTACATTTT
The DNA here is from genome assembly GCF_022045245.1 of Lucilia cuprina. Lineage (NCBI taxonomy): Eukaryota > Metazoa > Arthropoda > Insecta > Diptera > Calliphoridae > Lucilia > Lucilia cuprina. Next base: position 48,093,255 of record NC_060950.1, on the reverse strand, counting down.
CTTTTGTACGTTTGTTTGTTTGTTTACAGATTTACATTTGTAAATTCTACCAACAAAATACATTACGGTGTATTCTTGTTCTTCCCTTATATCGGGTACCCTACCGTCGGTCAGTTTGACTATTATCAAGTTTGTTGATATAAATTCTGTAGTCAATTCGTAGTTTAATATCGAGTTATTAATTCATCTATTTTTATTACAATTTTTAAATATTAAAAAATGTCGGCCACATCACTAAATGCGTTTATTAGAGCATCGGATGCTCTCGTTGCATACCGCGTGAGATTTGATAATTTAGATGATGAATTGCATGACGTTTTTAAGTTGGAGATTCGGAAACGGGAGTTAGAAAGACTTTGGGACAAATTTAATTCGACGTACGAAGTATGTCTTAACATTCTAGAGTCTAGTGAATTTAAAGTGGTAGCGGAAAAATATCAAGCCACATCTTTTGAATATATTGAATGTGGAGGATCTATTTCTAAGAAAATAAAAACATTGGAATC
>NC_060950.1:48090850-48092649 GCF_022045245.1 Lucilia cuprina | reverse complement strand
TGTATAAAAATCTGTATGCGAGTTTTTTAGTTTCTGGTTGAAAATTAAACATGCGTCATCCTGATTTAATGAAAATATATAAAAAGGCACTGTCTGGTACTTTTTCGTTCTTCAACTGTTTTTTTATTTTCTGTAATATTGAGACTAGAATCATAAAATCAAACTTAAAGCGTTCTCTAAAAGGGGAATTTTTGATATTGCACATATGTATACATTTACAATAATTATATTTATTTTATTCCATTACAATGAGGGTAGCGAAGCACACTGGGTATAGCTAGTTGCTTTATGAATTAATTAAATATGTGCGTTTAAGAGATTTTCGGAAGTGGACCTTATATGGCAGCTTTGACCAATAATGAACCGATCCGGAAAAAATTTGGTTGAATAATTTTGTTGTACACAAAACATATACAAGTCGAATTTTATCCTGATAACTTTGTAATTGAATGAAATATATGCGTTTAAGTGATTTTCGGGAGAGAATCATATATGGGAGCCAGGATGGTTTACATATACACAAACCATATTTGTGTTGAATTTCATCTCGATAACTTAATAAGTGAATTTCGGAAGTGGACCTCACATGGGATCTATGACCAATAATGGCCCTATCCGGAAAAAAATTTGTTGGCTGATTTGTATATAGACAAAATGTTTTTGTGTCACATTTAATCCAAATAGCTTAATCAATCAATGAAATATGTGCGTTTAAATGATTTTCGGAAATGGACCTTATATGGCAGCTATGACTAATAATGAACCAATTAGGGAAACATTTGGCAGAATGATTAGTGTGTACATAAAACATATTCAAGTTAAATTTTATCCAGATATATTAATAATGCAATGAAATACGTGCGTTTAAGTGATTTTCGGAAGTGGACCTTATATGGCAGCTAAGACCAATACTGAACCGATCAAGAAAAAAATTAGTAGAATGAGTAATATGGACATAAAACATATACAAGTCAAATTTTATCATGATAATTTTATAATTCAATGAAATATGTGCGTTTAAGTGTACCGATCAGGGAAAAATTTGCTAGAATGATTAGCGTGTACATAAAACATATTCAAGTCGAATTTTATACAGAGCTATGACCAATTGTGGACCAATACAAATCTTATTTGGTAGTATGATTTCCTTTTGTATTATATTGTCATGTACAAAATTTTGTATTTATATAGATATATTTGAGGGAGTTATTAACGATAAACTAATTTCCGGCAATATGTATCTTTGTATGGGGGCTATAGAAAATGTTGAATCAGTTCTCACGATTTTCAACATACTTGAGCCCTGGTAGAAAAAAATAATTTGTGACATCGTATTATCTTTTGTAGTTTCTGAGAAAAGAGCTGAAGAATGACAAAAAAGTAATTTTTTCCGAGGTAGTCCGAATTTTTTACTCATAACTTTTTACGTCCTTAGCTGATTATAAATAATGGGCCTATCCTTATACATTTTGGTAGGTAAATTTACGTATACTTCAAAGTCATTTATGTAGATTTGAATTGTTTTATAAGTAATTATAAGTTAATTTTGACCTTCATTTTCTGAAGGGGAGTCTGTATGTGGGCTAGGGTCAAATAAAAAATAGTATTGTCATTTATTGTTCTATAAAACTAATTTTTGCTGATTTTTGTTGACATTATAAAACATTTAAAGTACTTATGAGCCTAAAGGCCTTACACGGTTGTATGGGTGCTAGGAGAAATAATGGACCGAATTTAACCATTTTCAATGAACCCAAAAAAATCAATGTTTTATGAAAAAGGTACCGGAAATAGGTACA
>NC_060950.1:48082417-48090750 GCF_022045245.1 Lucilia cuprina | reverse complement strand
ATATATATATATATAGATTGCGAATACGTACATGAAGATACTCAAAATGAAACTTGTGTGGACGTACGTTGTATTCAAAACTTATGAGTAAATAGTTGCATTACTTGGTGCATACATACTCATTGTCAATCTCTGGTATTGAGATAACAAGAAAAACCTTTTTTCATGCACATGGATATTTTTGAGAAATAAACTGTTTGTAAAAATCTTACAACTGAAAGAGCATAAAGTTTTATTTTGCACTAGCATTCTAAAATGAAATGTAAAATTTGTTTCTGTTGATAAATAAATGTAAAATGTCGAGATTGAGAGTGTTCGTGTTTTTGTATGTAAGAATGAAATAAGAATTTTGCAAAGACTGGTAAAACAATAATTTTGTGTTTTTTTATGATGCGTTTATTTCTGTTTTGCTCGGTTCTTCAATGTAAGTCGTCCTTTTTTCTTGCAAAAAATATGTTTGTTTACTTAATTTTATGCGAAAATCATATACAAAAGGATACTTTCAAATAAATTAGAGTAGGGCAAACAAGAATGTTTTGTTGTTGTGTACACAAAAAAATTTTGATCCGCTGCGAAATAATGATGGGCATATATTTAGCGTTCTAATCCAGCTGATTTTAAAAATTTGTTTGTACCACATGATAGTACTGTTCCTTGTGACTTCAACAAAGGACAAAAACTATCTGTTCTATTAGGGTCAGGCAGTTATGGGCATAAAAAGTTTTGATATATAATTGAATATATCTCGTTTACTGATTAACCGATATGGTCGAAATGTTTACCATTGGAAAGGTCTATAAAATTTTGTAGACAACATTTGGGGCTTTCCGATAATATACGTGTGAAAGCTGTAACCTATAAGTTGCAAGAGTTATGTGAGTTTAAAAATTAATATTTTTTGAATGAATGAAAAATTATATTACGAATGAATGAATGAATATTTTTTGCGAATGGATAATAACACAGAACTGGTAATTTTTGGCTTCATGTCTTTCAATTTCCTTCATATTATAAATATTTGTTCTTAAAGTAGAAAATAAAAAATTCCATTTTTTTTATTTTGGAAAATTTCAAGAAACGTGATTTTTGTGGCGTTTTAATTTGTTAGAAAACTACAAAAAATCGAAAAAGTATACAATTTTTAAGGTTAATATCTTTGAGAATTTACATTGAATTGTGTTGATTTAAAACACAATCTAATACTGTAGGTATGTTCTTTTATTATACTATATCTTTTATTATACTATATATCGGTCCATAAATAACTGAGATATGGCATAAAAACAACAACAAGGAGATAAAGATAAACATATAAAAATATTTTTTGTAACGTTCATTAAATAAATTTGTTTTCGATTTTTTTAAATGTTTTATATTGGAAAATTTTAATTACTGATTACCAGGGAAACCGAAAACATGCTCTAAATAAAGTGTTTTAAGCGCTTTAAATATGCCGTAAAAAACTTCAATGTTAAAATATTTTTTAACATTGAAAAGCTCAAAAAGACAGAAATTGTAATGAAATAATAAATGTTTAGTGTCATATTTCATCCTGTAAGATTTTTTATAATTGATTCATCTCATAGTTTGAAGAACTAGTTTAATAGAATTCCGTTTTACGTTCAGATAACCAATAAATAACATGAAACCATTTGGACCCCAAAAAACATATTTCAAACGACAAAGTTTGACACATTTCTACCAATTGTATTCATAGCTTCTAAACTGACATTTTAATCGGTGTTGTCATAAATTCCAATAATTAGTTTTTTTAAACTATAAAAATGGATTGGTCTCATGAAATCAAAAGTAATAGGTTTTATGTCTGATTTAAAATGTAATGCTTTATTGAACAAAAATCTATAACATTGGTTTTCGTGAGAGTAATGTATTTTTTGCAGTTTTTAAGTTCTACAAACGAATTTTTTTCAAATTGTAAAATAGGCTGAAAAAATTAAAAATAAAAAAAATTTAATTTTATTTTTTTTTAAATAAAGTTTTGAAAATGTACAAAAACGAAAAAAAGCAAAAATATCAAAAATATGCACTAAAAGAGTAAAATATGCTCTAAAAACTCGAAAATATGCCTTAAATATGCTAAAAAAGTCAAATCATGCAAAATTATGCTCTTATGGGTAAAATATGCAAAAATATGCTCTAACAAATCGATGCCAAAATTCTTAAATTGGTCTGAAACGTATAAATATCTTATCTATGAGTCCATACGACGCACCACAAAAAACATGCATTTGCATATTATGGATTAAATGTGACACAAAAACATTTTGTCTATATACAAATCAGCCAACAAATTTTTTTCCGGATAGGGCCATTATTGGTCATAGATCCCATGTGAGGTCCACTTCCAAAATTCACTTATTAAGTTATCGAGATGAAATTCAACACAAATATGGTTTGTGTATATGTAAACCATCCTGGCTCCCATATATGATTCACTCCCGAAAATCACTTAAACGCATATATTTCATTCAATTACAAAGTTATCAGGATAAAATTCGACTTGTATATGTTTTGTGTACAACAAAATTATTCAACCAAATTTTTTCCGGATCGGTTCATTATTGGTCAAAGCTGCCATATAAGGTCCACTTCTGAAAATCTCTTAAACGCACATATTTAATTAATTTATAAAGCAACTAGCTATACCCAGTGTGTTCGCTACCCTCATTGTAATGGAATAAAATAAATATTATTGTAAATGTATACATATGTGCAATATCAAAAATTCCCCTTTTAGAGAACGCTTTAAGTTTGATTTTAGATTCCAGTCTCAATATTACAGAAAATAAAAAAAAACAGTTGAAGAACGAAAAAGTACCAGGCAGTGCCTTTTTATATATTTTCATTAAATCAGGATGACGCATGTTTAATTTTCAACCAGAAACTAAAAAACTCGCATACAGATTTTTATACATACAAGGAAGCTGCATGTCCAATTTTATGTTTTTAAGTTCATTATTATAGAAAAGTATTAGTAAAAAGACACAGGTATTTTTTTGGAGTTTTCTTTAAAATTAAACCTAGAAGCATGAAATTAAGCATGTAGAGCCCGGAGAATGAGAATCTATAAATGGTGACTTTTTGGTACTTTCTCGTTCTACAAAAGTACCTTTTGAATTTCCTATTATATTGAACCTTGAAACATGAAATAAAGTATGTAGAGCAGGGGTGCCCAAAAGTTTCTTACGGAAGAGTAAATACCAATACATTTAAAGAAAAACATATTTTTATTTAAGACTTTTTGTTGCAAAAACCAACACATTCATACAAGTAACAAGAAAAAAACATTTCACATACGTACACGGCAAAAAATATGATTTGCATTTTTGGTTAAAATAAAATAATTTTCCCTTTTGTTTTGCAAATATATTTTTTAATGAATAGAAAAAAGTATTTAAAAAGTTTTCAATTATATGGGAGTAGATTATGAGTTATTGTACAATAATTTTTATGCGAATAATGTAAGTTTGAAATTCAACACTAACAAAAATTTTTTCCAAGTGCTTTTTAAAACAATTTTTTTTACGATAAACAAAAACAAAATCTACGTCTCCTCAATGTTTACCAGCAATAAATACGAAAGTGTTGTTGTTTTACTTTTGCTTGTATACTGTAAAGAACAACAACAACGTATTGATAGTGCTAAGCGCATATAAGTGTCCAGAAAACACACTGCCTATAGCTAAGCGCATTTACAAAAACAAAAGAGTACCAAGCGCATAGGGCTTGGGCACCCTTGATGTAGAGGATGGATTAAGTGAGAACCTATAAAAGGGTACTTTTGGTACTTTTTCGTTCTTCAAAAGGTACTTTTTGGTTTTTTGCATAATATGGAACCTAGAAACGTGAAATTAAGCATGAAGAGCCCGGACTAAATGAGAATCTATAAAAGGGCACTTTTTGGTACTTTTTTGTTCATCAAAAAAAATTTTCTATAATATTAAACCTAGAAACATGAAATTAAATATGAAAAGCCTGGATTAAGTGAGAACAAATACTTTTTCGTCCTTCGACAGGTACTTTTTGAGTTTTCTATAAAATTTAACCTAGAAACATGAAATTAAGCATATAGAGCCCGGAGTAAATGAGAATCTATAAAAGGGTTTTATTTACGATCGGGTTATGTATGTGTGAATTGCTGAAAATCTTCGTAATCAGAACAATATGAACGCGCAACGCTGGTCTATAGCTAAGCGCATTTGCAAAAACAAAAGAGTACCAAGCGCATAGGGCTTGGGAACCCTTGGTTTCGACGCTGTTGGCGTCATTGCGTTGTTGTTTTTCTGTGTTTTTCGTTATGTATGTTTAGATCAGACGTCGGCGCTAGTATTGTTCTGACAACGAAGATTTTCGGCAAATTACATGTACACAAAACGATCGCATACGAACCTCTAAACAAGAGCATCAAAAATACAAATATTTTATTTAGTTGCTTGACAGCATTCAACAAAGCAGGTTGATGTCGCTTTGTTAAAGAAATTGCAAACACAACTTGAAAAAAGCAAAAACAACTTGCAAAAGCAAGAGCATAATTTACAAAAACAACGTACACTCTAAATAATTTTCTAGAATGCATAAAATGAAAGTAAATAAGTTAATCTTGTTTCATACTTTTTTTGTACATTTTAATTAGAAACGTTGTTTCTATGTAAAGAAATTATCATTCTTAAGTACATTGATTACATATTGTTTATAAATATTCGCATTTTACAGTAATGCAATTTAATCTTCAAAATTAAAAATAACCAAATATTTTTTTCAGTGCAATTTCAATGAAAATATGCCAATAGTGTGTGTGTAGTGGTGATTTTTTTATCTGCCTCTCTATCCGCCGGTATATGGTTTAGATGTCTGTTGGTTTAGATCCACGATCGGCAACTCCTATACACAGTGTTTTTTGACCGTTACTAAATTTACACAGATTACTCACACGCATAGAAAACACAATTCAGTCTCATTTGAGCTGTCATAGAAGAAGGTTGTGTCGTCGCTCGTTTCTTGCTTTTGCAATGAAAATGAACGAAAGTATATTAATGAAGGTATGGATAATACTAAGTAATTATTGTTTCAACATAATTTGCAAATTAAAATAATTAACCAAAATTTAATGTACTTTTGTTTAATTTTTACCTTTAATATATTAATTATTATTAAATATATACATATATGTATATATTTAATAACAAATATAGTTAAAAAGCTCATATTTGTGTTTTTATATACATATATTTTAATATTTAAAATAAATATGTGCAAAACAGGGCAACAAATATTTGCTACTTTTAAACTAAAAAATATTAGTTTTGTGTTACATTAATATTATTTCTAAATATCAGTTTTCCATACATGCATTTTTGTGGAGATGGGAGTATAATGATTTCTCATTTCTTGTTTTTTCGCTCTTTCACTTATACCAGTGTAAAATGTAGTAGTATAAGTCTGCCGATCCTAGGATCTAATTTAGATGCCTTGTCCCTACAAACATTTTCTATTGCGGAAGTTACCCGTGTGAAACTTCCAAACGTGCTAAAAGCTCGCCAGCGATGTTGCGGAAGTATAAGAATTCTTGTCACCAGTCGGGAAGAACTGATGCCGAGCTGGGGAACTCTAAGAGTAACGTGGAAGATACTTCTGGAAGACCCGCAGAAGAAACTTCTAGATGACTCTTGGAAGTAAGGTATTGCCAAAGACTCTTCTAGATGTAAATAGGAAGTCACTTCTTGAAGTGACTACTTAGTATCATCTAGAAGTGTTCCTATCTTATCTTCTAGAAGATGAATTTTCTCTTCTTCTAGAAGAAGAGTATTCTCGTCTTCTAGAAGATGAGTTTTCTCTTCTTCTAGAAGATGAGTATTCTCGTCTTCCAGAAGATGAGTTTTCTCTTTTTCTATTTGTATACTTACCAAAATAAAATCTATAAAAATAAATCTAAATAAAATGAAATTTTATAGTTTTTATTGAAATAATTAAAATTAAAATAGTAGAAAAAATAATTGATTTAACAAAAAAAGTAATATATGTACATTAGACCGACTCACAAAAAAATGGTGCTTGAGTTACCCCCCTCATAATATTTGCTCTTATGTTACCCAAAATATTTTCGGTTAAGTGTTGTCCATTCGTGAGCTGGACAGTTTTAAAGAAAATATCGTATGGGAACACGATTCTTCATGTTAAATTAAATATTTTAACCCAGCTTCAAAAAATCTTTGTTATGTTTTTATAATGGTTCCCAAAATATTTCTAGTCTCTCGATGGCCGTTCGTGAGCTGAACCGTTACAAAAAAGTCTCCTTTTAGTTATTTTGTTTTAAATTATACAGTATTTTTTAAACAATATATATAGTATAGTGGTATCAGTTGAAAGGTTTTTTGAAGCTAAGTCTAGTGGTGCGCAAAATTAGCAAAATTGTGCATATTTCCAAAAAATTTCCATTCTGCCCCACTGTGCTACGTCTGAGTTCCCAGTTTCTTGGAAGACAGCGCGAGTTGTGCCCATTTCCAAATCAAAAACTGTTAATGACCTTGATAACCTTAGACCCATTTTTATTTTACCTGATCTATCAAAAGTTGTTGAACATTTGATAAATGATCAAATACTTTGTTTTGTTAGATCGAGTGTTAATGAACCCCAATTTTCTTTTCGTCGTGGTTTTAGTACAACTACTTTATTTCTTTCTCTTACTGACTCAATTATATATAATATGAATGTCAATAAATTGAGTGCTTTGGTATCTTCGGATTTATCTAAAGCTTTTAACTCTGTGTGTCATTCCACGTTGATTAGTAAACTTAGATGTCAATTTAATTTTTCCATGTCTGCCTGTAAACTTTTTATGTCGTACTTTTCTGATCCGTCGCAATTTGTTGATTTTAATGGCGTGCTTTCTAGTCTATGTTATCTGCATTCAGGAGTTCCACAGGGCTCTGTTTTATGACCTTTGTTATTTATTCTATATGTAAATGATCTGTATTTGTGTACCAATTCAGTGTCCTGTGAAACATTTTTGCATGCTGATGATGTTTTTCTTTTGTTCTTTTTTTTTTTGTTATCATATTGACTTAATGTGTGTTAAATTCTGCGGTATCCATCGTAATTTTTTTAACTAATGTATATTTTCCTCTTGACATTAAATTATCGGGGTCATCTGTGACTACACTTGCTAAGTTAAGACGTATAGTTAATATAATTGTAAGGTTTGTGTATAATGTTATACGCCGAAATCATACATCGGCTTATGTTTGTCAGTTTGTTCGTTGTTCGTTCGTGGCTTTGTGGAATATAGAAATTTAACTCTATTTTATAATGTTATTAGAAATGGCTTTCCGTCTGACATACGTAATAAGTTTACATTTCTGAGGTCTTCTAAATATCCTCAGATTTTTATTCCAAGAATTTTTAATGTAATCTTTGAGAGATCATTTACAGTCAGAATTGCGTGTTATTGGAATGGCTTGCCTTACGAATTATGAATCTTTTCTCACTCCAACATTGTTTTCCGTCTCAAACTTTTGAGTTACTTTGCTAGTTTCACTTGAGCGGTCCTGGTGATATTAATATCATAATATGTTGCTTTAAGCTAAGTCATTTGTGATCTGATGTATCTTTTTATTACATTTTTATTATTGTATGAGTATTACTTCTTATTGGGACTTGTTAACTGATATTTTATTTAAATTTATGAATTTTCTTTTTATTGTTTATGGCTGGGAGCCAATTATGTTTATGTTTGTATGATTGTAGCTATTAGATACATACATTTTTATTTACCTATTGTCAGATACTCAGAATTTTTATTGCTAAGCAATACATGTTTATATTTTGGCCTTATAGACTTTGTATTGTGATAATGAATGAATAAATAAATCTAAATAGGTTAAAAATGCAATGTTCATCAAATGAAAGCCGAAACGTACAACTTGAAAAAGTCTTTAAATGCTTATAACTCCTAAACCAATTAAGAGAGAGACGAAATTTAATAAACTAGATTTTTAATAAACATATTAGACTTCGTTTAAAAATAATGGAAAAAGGAAGCTGTTTAGAGTTGTTAACTTATTCCTAAAATAGTATTTTAATGTAAAATATGACAACTTACTTTTTAATTCTATTTATATAATCATTGAAGATAATTACTTTTTGGCATATATTTAATAAACTTCTCCAATTAACAAAACCTTTTTAAATGTTTTTTAACAGTTGACTTTTAACACAACATTGTCATATTGTTTCTTATTGCTTAATATTCACAATATATTAATTACACTATTTTTGTATGAATATTAAATTCAATAACTCATTTAAGTTTTACA
>NC_060950.1:48080785-48082317 GCF_022045245.1 Lucilia cuprina | reverse complement strand
AATGTATATACATTTTTATTTAAAATTTTTTCTTTAATCCCCTACAAAAAGAATAAAGAAAAAACGATTAAAGCTATTTTGTAATAGATTTGAATTCGAAAAAATTTAAATCATTCAGCATTCAACATTTTTAAAGTCCTAAAGAATTCAGCTTATGAATTAATTCGAGTGAATGTTATATTTTACAATGGTGAAGTAATAAATTTTTATTTAATTTAAAAATTGAATTAAGGCTTAACAATTTAAAACCTTTGTTCCATAATAAGTCATGTCTTCTGTACGAGGTCCACAACCGAAACTCAATAAAAGTTTAAATATTATACAAAAAATTGCACTGATAGCATAACGTTATCAGGTGCCTCAACGGCTCTAAAGCATTGGCGGCCAAACATGCCCTTGCGGGCAATGTGTTATTCTCACTTGTACACACGCAATACAAATATTCTCAGCAACAAAACAAACTATACACAAAACAAAAACAATTTAAATTAGTTGCTCTCTTTATAATATGATACACAGAGAATATTTTCAAAAGCCATTACAAATTAATGTATGAATACTTTTTATAGAAAGATCTATTAGACATACATATGTATGTATAATTATTTATTTTTATTTGTTCAAGCAATTAATCGCTTAAATTGTAAGGATTAAACGATCGACTGTTAATCATTTGAGTACCTATTAGATACATTAAATACATACACAAACTATATACATATATCAATACCTACATATGTACATACATCAACACATTTTTACATCAATATGTGCATCAATACATACTTTCATCAACAGATAAATACTACAATACATACATTCCTTCCGTTATTCATTTATAATACTAATAATATGAATAACACAAAAATGTACAAATATAAAATTTTTTTCACTGCAAAGTAAACATATTTTCATTTATGTTCTCTTTAATATTTTGTACTACAACATATGCGTTTTAAACATTCTCTTTCTGGCCACCGCGGCTCTAAAGTTTCCAAGTGCTTTATATCAGTTTTTTTCAGTTTTTGCTCAAATTTGACCATGTTGTAATAAATTTTGAACTTCATTGTAAAGGAATAGTAACGTGCACAGATTAAGCATTTCGGAAAGATATAAACACAGAAATTGGTTGGAAATTATTAATGTTATTGGAAATTCCCCAGTCCATTAACGTATCTCACTACACATAAATTTGAAATGTGACAAAAAATGTACTTATTTTTAAGATATATTCTGTTTCGTCAGTTCTTAAAATTATATTAAAATGAATTTAACAATATAAATTTAAAACAAGTTAGAGTGCTATATTCGGCTGTGCCGAATCTTATATACCCTTCACCATAGTGTATTTTAAACATCTTTTATAAATTTTACATTATTATTACATCAAAAGCTAAACAAAAAGAACAACAACAACAACGCTGAACGAAATAAAACATAAAATACACAAGGCATCTAAACCAACAGACATCTAAACATACATAACGAAAAACACAGAAAAACAAAAATAACAACGCAATGACGCCAACAGC
>NC_060950.1:48078508-48080685 GCF_022045245.1 Lucilia cuprina | reverse complement strand
TTTCACTCAGTTCCAGTAATCCTGTCCAGAATATTGGTAAACAAAGTTCAATGTTTAAGTATGTTTACTATGAATACAGATATATTTCACGCACAGTTCCATTAGGTATGTGTGGAACCTTTATCCTGCTTCCAAAATGGTCAGTTTTTGATCTTCTAATTCAATTATAGTATTCTGTTAACTGATTAACACCGCTCTGTTAGCTGCAAAATGAGCACTGTTAACAAATCTGGTTTGTGTCTTTGCTAGTTAAATTCGAATTTAACTTCACACACACAAAAAGTGCTATACAAAGTACTAAGTATCGGTTCATAATGGACAATTCTCACATATGAAGTACCCTTTCCCTACTTTTACGATCATGAAAACCAGTTCTTGGTTATAAAAATAGCTTTATAAGATTTATAAAAATTATTTAACTTTTCTCACAGTTCCAGTAATACGCAGATAATAATACTATCAAAGATAACATGTTTTCTTACGAAAGTGCTTTTGGTAAGAATTGGAAGAATTTGAATTAAACTTCCATCTAGACTCAAGATATCTTAAGATCACCCTAAATCGTCTTGTTTATAAGCTTAAGGAAATATCTTTTCCACTTAATTTCAAATTCTTTCTCAGTTATTTTTATCTTTCCTGACTATCTTTAATCTCTTTCTCTCATCTTTAAAGACTTTCTATGTATGAAATTAATAATTATAAATTGTTAGTCAAAGCAAACATATATAGGTAAACTAATAGGTTCGATTGCAAAGCATAATTCTCTAAATAAATAAAAATAAAAAGTTGTACAAAAATGATTGGATTTAAAAATTAAAATTTTGTTAATTCGAAAGAGCTCGGTCTCTTTTTAGTTATGTAAGAGTCAGCGTAGCCCACATTCATATTATTTTTTATAACCTTCACCATTTTGTTTGACACTATTGGTCCTACACGCAATTAAAGTACACTAATTGAATCACTTTCTTTAGCTATGTCCGTCTGTCCGAATGCTATTGAAAGTAGTTGAAATCGGTGCATTATTTCGCCAAGCCCCCATCGAACCGCACCCTCAGTTTTATGGCCAAAAATAATTAAAAATATTACGGAATTAAGGAAAAACCAAAATAAATGCGTAATTTTTTAAAAAATAATTCACATTTTTAACATACTGACTGGTGTAGGGTATCATATGGTCGTCATGTCCGTCTATATATAGCACAACCGTGACGGAATATATTTGTTTTATTTCATTCATGTATTCCTGCATACATTAATATTTTATTATATATCTTTATTTAGTTCGTTTCCATATTGCACATCTATATGAAGTTCAACGCAAATATAAATTTGCCAAAGAGGCGTATGAACAATTACTTAATGAGAAAGAGCTGACGTTGGATTTAAAAGCAGTAATTTACAGGCAACTTGGTAATGAGTAGAATTTTTGTTTAAAACCAAACTTATTTTAATTAATATATATATTTTTTAAGGTTGGATGTATCATTGTTCTGAATATTTTGGCGATAAAAGACAGCGAGAATCTTATGCAATTTTGTGTTTACAAAAAGCTATTGAAGCCAATCCTAAATCCGGACAATCGTTATACTTGTTAGGGAGATGTTATGCTGGAATAAATAAAGTACACGATGCTTTCATAGCTTACAGAAATTCTGTCGAAAAAAGTGAAGGAAATGCTGATACATGGTGTTCTATAGGGTATATATCTCAATCTTTGTTTATAATGTAAATTTCTAAGCTATTTGCAATTATTTGTAGAGTTTTATATCAGCAACAAAATCAACCAACCGATGCACTACAGGCCTATATTTGCGCTGTTCAACTTGATAAAGACCACAAGGCTGCTTGGACAAATTTGGGTATACTATATGAAAGTTGTGGACAACCAAAGGATGCTTTTGCGTGCTATTTAAATGCTGTAAAAAGTTCTCAAAAGGTATTTTTGTTTGTTTTGTATTGTTACATTGTGTAGTTGATGGATTATAATAAATATGAGTCAGTGATACAAATTCCATAAAAAAATTATACCCATTAGTTCATAATTTCGCAAATTATAATTATAAGATTATAGAGGCATTTCTCTACTGTATAGTACAGTTTTACATTGTGCAAGTCTTGCACATTTTTATTGTGCGAGACATTTATTTTCTTTATATTTATAAAATTCTCCGATCCCA
>NC_060950.1:48077405-48078408 GCF_022045245.1 Lucilia cuprina | reverse complement strand
TTTGTTGATACAGCTGTCGCTGGGTTGACAATCTTTGGCCGAGTATGACTCGGATCGTTCCGGAGCGAAGATCCAATTGTCGTGGGAACGTTCTGGAGACCTGATCCTCTTTGCCTCAGATCTTGTGATAAAGTCCGATTTTTCCTATGGAGAGTCGTTGGATTGACTAACTATGATTTCCTGAAACATCTTTTTCAACTTCCTCCTCTGTGCTCCAGATAGTCCTTTCTCAGTAATAGATAGTTTAGCTATTCTATCACTAACCTGTTTCACTTTTTGAGATATTGAATTTTAAAGTTTTAACGGTTTCTGAGGTGATTTTTGATTATGTAAATTTAAAAAACAAACTCACATGCATAGAAAATAAATAAATACATGAAACTAGAGTCCATTTGAATAATTATGCATATATGTATATAGTTTTTCATAATTCGTTCGTATGTCTATGCGTAAAAACTTTTTTAAAATTTTAAAAATAAAATATCAGCTTATAAATGTTCATACTTTAAAAGCGAAATATGCGTAGATTCTACGACCCAAAATTAAGTTTAGGTGTCTCGGCGTTTTTCTTTTTGACGTACTTACAGTGTAATTAAATAAATCAGTTTCATACAGCAGAGGCTGTGAATAAACCTTTCAAACAATTGTCCGTAAAGCATCCCCCCCGGGGGCATGTTACCTTGGCGAGACCTCCGCCTTGGTGTTATTGCAATCCCGGGGTATATAGAGGTGGAAAATACCTCCAATCTGACCGGGATTGAAAAATTGGTTACAGTCTACTGTTTGGCTTAGTCCTTGCATAGATTGCCAGAGGTCAGACCAGAGCACCTAATCTGGTACTACGGGTGGCCTGGTCAGTTGGTTGAGGTTCCTTCGGGATCCACGTAGTGGCTGTGGTTTAAACCCAAATTCTCCGGAAGAGTAAGTGGCGGTTAAAAGACTAATGCATGATAATAGTCAATATTTCGGGATAAGTTCGGTGCTGTTGCCGAAAATCAACAGA
>NC_060950.1:48076305-48077305 GCF_022045245.1 Lucilia cuprina | reverse complement strand
ATGAGTTGTATAGAGCTTTTGCATGGAAAATACCAATAACATTGTTATGACTATTGTAGCAGCTGCTGACATACAACGCTACAACATCGATTGTGAATTGAACATATATGTATAAGTATTTCGTTTTGTACAGAATAATGTAGTTATGTTTTTGTGAACCAAATTGAAATTTGTAAATCGTGTCGTGTAATGTAGGTTTTTACTTTTTCGGAAACTGTAATTACTGATTCAGTAATCAAAATCAATTCGATTTCGATACATATATATTTAACGACATTTTGATCACAGATCATACTATATTATGATGTATAACAAACAATATTATGGTAAATTAAAAATAATAAGATAAAATATTTTAGCTGATTTTAATCATAATATATTTTAAAATTGTTACAATAACCATAATATCTTTAGACTACAATCATAATATGTTGCTCTTAGAACATGGTTAACACAACAATGTTTTTCTCTGCGTGTAGCTCTAATAGTTTCTTAGATATAAGATTTTTTCTATTAATTTAATGTGGGAACTTCAAGCTCCTCAGATGAAAGTTCGCCCTTTTTTCTTCAAATTTTCAGATTAATATTAAAGTAATTTATTTAAAATTTTGATGAATCTAGTTCTATATTTTCCTAGATAAACCATTTTTTGTATTTTATTCATATGGGAGATGTCAAGTCTCCATTAAAAGTTCGCTCGTTATACTCTAAATGTTCAGATGAATGTCAAAATTCTTCAAGTAAAATTCAAAGATTTTAGCTCTAATAGTTTCTGAGATATAATTCATATGGGGGTTCCAAACCCCCAAGGTGAAAGTCCGCTCTTTTTTCTTATAAATGCTCAGATGAATATTAAAGTTTAAATGTGTTAGTTTCCCAGATAAACGAATTTTGTCTTTAATTAATATGGGAGGTGCCGCTCCCCTCGTAGGTAGTCCACCAATTTAATACCCAAATGGATGTACATGGATGTTTAAATTATTCGTGAAAAATTTTAATA
>NC_060950.1:48074891-48076205 GCF_022045245.1 Lucilia cuprina | reverse complement strand
TACGAGGTAAAACTTTATCGGCGTTGGTGGACACGGGTTGTGATATATGCATTGTACGATTTGACATGTTGTTCATCTTGGGCGAAGTCAACTTTGTGCCGGAAAAAGTCAAGTTATTTGGAATAAGTGATAGCGCAATTGTCACAATGGGTCGTTTCGATGAAATTATTCGAGTTGACGATTTGGAGTTCCAGGTTACTTTTTATGTAGTGGGAGAGCGTGACATCAATCACTCTATAATGCTGGGAAACAGCCTAATACGGAAGGCTGACATCACTATAACAAATGGTGAAGTTATTTTTAGGATGCCAGTCGAGAAAAATTTACTGCTGGAGGAATTTTCTGGAATATGTTTGAATATGGACGAGTATAAACCAGATATAGCAGTCGACGTTGAACACTTGGATGACTCCATTAAGAGCCAAGTAGTAACGGCGATTACCGAATACCGTCCAAAGCGAATTATAGATAGCCCAGTGAAGATGAATATAGTATTGAAGGATGACATTCCCGTTTGTCATCGCCCCAGACGTTTTCCCACTACCGATCAAGCCATCGTCGATAAGCAGATCACAGAATGGCTTGCAGAGAAAATAGTGCAGCCCAGTACTTCGGAGTATGCATCACCTATTGTTCTGGTTTCGAAAAAAGATGGTACGAAGAGACTATGTTGTGACTACAGAAAATTAAATCAGAAGATCGTTCGAGACCATTTCCCTATGCCGTTAATGGATGAGGTGATAGATAAACTACAGAATGCCAATATCTATACAACATTAGATCTGCGAAATGGATTTTTCCATGTGCCCTTAGAGCAATCTTCAAGAAAGTATACGGCGTTCGTGACACATAACGGCCAATTTGAATTTATGTTCGCGCCGTTTGGTATAAGTAACTCACCTGCTGTGTTTACCCGATTTATATCGGTGGTGTTTAAGGACTTGATACGAGAGGGTATTGTGATAGTATATATGGACGACATCATTATTCCCGCAAAGGATGTGATAGAGGGCCTTGAGAAGTTTATGAAAGTGTTGGAGATAGCTGCCTCAAATGGTTTACGCATAAAATGGGAGAAATGCCAGATTTTGCGAAGTACTGTCAATTTCCTCGGATACATAATTCAGAACGGGTCGATAAAGCCAGCAAAGGAGAAGATAAAAGCGGTTGAAAATTTCCCGATCCCCACCGATCGGAAAATGCTTCAAAGATTTTTAGGGCTAACTTCCTACTTTAGAAAGTTTATTGAACAGTATGCAACAATGGCGAAACCTTTGACAGATCTGCTCAGGAAGAATAGTCATTTCGTGATTA
>NC_060950.1:48073751-48074791 GCF_022045245.1 Lucilia cuprina | reverse complement strand
GTGGATTTATAGATTCGTTTAACATGCTAACGTTTTTTAAAAGTTTATATGAATGGCCATGAGTTATCATGTCTTGGCCAAAAACAGCATGGTATGGTGAAGTTTGGATGGATTGGTGTACCGTGTTACTTAAAGCACAACTTATCGAACTCAAATTCTCATCCCATAAAGTATGATCTTTTTTCAAAAATGCACGAATACCTGCTATCAACGAGCGATTGACGCGTTCGGATGCATTTGATTGCGGTGAGTATACGGCAGTATAAATGTGGTTAATACCAAGTTCTGTAAAAAACGCATTGAGTTCATTTGATTTGAACTGAGAGCCATTATCACTTATGATATGCTCTGGTATACCATAGATATGAAAAATTTGTTCAAGTAAGAACGTTTAAATAGAGGAGGATGTGAATTTTCTCAGTGGAATTTGGTTAAATGATCCAATACTATGAGTAAACCTATATTCCCTCGCTTACTTCTCGGGTAAGGACCTAATATGTCTATATATAGACGTTAAAAAGGACGAGTTGATACTGCAAGTTTTCTCATGTCAGGTTTGGTAACAAAATTGGGTGATTTAGTGGTCTTACAAACCTCACACTTACGAATATAACTTCGTACATCTAGTACAATACCAGGCCAGTAGAAATGCCGGCGAATAACCTCTAAGGTTTTTCCCATACCACTATGTGACGATATAGCAGAGTCATGGGCTCTAGATATAACAGACTGGCGTAGATCCTTTGGGACCCAAAGCTTCCAGGCATCTTGTTGTTGTATTTCATCTCCAGTATAATGATCTGTTCTAATATATACATATTTCTCAATGACTTTCAAATCTGGATATTTAGTGGCATTTCCTTGGATTTTAGCAATAAGTTCTACATAATCTTGATCTAGAAAATGTTCAGAATCGAGGTCTATTTCGGGTTCAGCTAGTTCAACTGCAGAGACTTCATTACAGTGTATCCGAGAGAGGGCATCTGGCACAATATGGTCTTTACCTTTCCTATGGCTGATGGTGAATTTGTAGCCTTGTA
>NC_060950.1:48071881-48073651 GCF_022045245.1 Lucilia cuprina | reverse complement strand
CCCGAAAATTCCGGGATTTTCGGGAATCGGGAATTCCCGTTTGGCATCCCTAGTTCAGTTATACCCCTTTAATTTTAATTATATTAACATACATTTTAATTTTTTGTTTGCTTTGTTTTTCCCTTTTTTCTTGTGCTTTTATTTCTGTGCGTAGTACTTTTTAGTATTATTTAGGGAAAAACAGGGTTGCATGACTAAAAATCTAGTTACTAAGTAGATTTTGTTTTGTATGGGAAATCTAGTTGAAATCAACTATATTTGGCTCGAAATCTCATAAGTACTAGATTTGTTGTATGTGTAAATGGGGTATTTGTCTCTACGATCCGTAGCGTGATGAATCAGCTGATTCGTTTTTGGCATATGAAAACCTGTGTAACTCGTTAGCTTGGCCATAACGTTGAAGTTGCTGATGAACCTGTAGAAAATAGAATTGGATCCGCAACTTTAAGTAACAGCTATAAACAGCATGAAAAACAGTGATGATTATGTTTTAAAAATAATATACATCTGGTAATTTTAATTACTTCGATTAATGGAAATACTTAAAAATTAAACATTAAAATTAATTTACATCTTCAATTAGTAAATATTTATTAAAAAATTATCATACTAAGGGCCAATATCTCAACCTCAGGTAATCGTTTAACAGGTAAATATAATGGCGGTTAAATGTTTCTGAGGATCTAAACTATTAGATTATGTTTGTTAGGATAAAACAATTCAAAAATGAAACCCCCCTATAAGGTTTAAAATTAAAAAGAAAAACGAGAAAATTAGAAAGTGAGATTATAATAAATAAACCTAATATAATATTCATTACTGGTGTAGGGTATCAATACTTTCTTACTTGTTACTTTTTATAATTATGTAATAATTATATAATAACAATAATTTATTTATATTAATTAATCAAAGTTTATTCACAAAGAAAGAAAACCAATTCTGATTTCTTACAAAACAAATGAGAGTTGCTTTTTTGCTTATTCTTACAAACATCTGCTACGTTCATATGTAAATACTAACTACACATACAACGGAACGTCACAGAAGAGAAACGTGATCCTTGTCTATATTAGACAAATATTTATTTTGCTTAAAATGAAAAAAATGTACAGACAACTTATTGTTATGACAGTGTTGTCTAAACAATTGTTTAGACAACGTTGTCTTGATAACAAATGTCATTGTTAGAATTTTTTTGGGCAATTAAAATTGATGTTTAAAATTAGTGAAATTAATATTTATTTGCAAAAATTGCACTTAATTTTAATTGTTTTTATAAAATTTAGCATTATTTCAGTAAAATTGTCTGTGAGTTATCTTAATAAAATCAATATTTTGTTACCACTATGCATTAGCATAAATATAAAACTGACAATTTTTTCTGCCGACGTTTTTCCAAGTCCGCATTTGTCTAATATAGACAATTGTTACGGAATTTTCAAACTATCTTTATAGGGATGTAAACAAGCTGCTTTATCGCATGGCTGAAGGTGGTATTAGACGACATGTATTTTACATATGTACTGTTACTTTTTTATCCCTATGTAATTCCAAATGTATGTCAAAATTATTATTTTACATACTCTTCACAATTTTTACTATCACACATGTCTTTCCATATGACATAACCTATAAATATAATCAAAGCTGTCTTTTTAATCTGTAAAAATTGTTAAAATTATAAATTAGTTTATTAAAAATTAAAAAATACTTACTTTTATATGTTCTTTATTCATTTTCTTTAATTTATTTTTTCGATTTTTTTTT
>NC_060950.1:48070362-48071781 GCF_022045245.1 Lucilia cuprina | reverse complement strand
TTTTTGGTACTTTTTCATTCTTCAAAAGGTACTTTTTGAAATTTCTATAATATTGAACCTAGAAACATGTTATTAAGTTCGTATATCCCGGATTAAGTGAGAACCAGGCTTTAAACACATCATGGTGAAGGGTATATAAGATTCGGCACAGCCGAATATAGAACTCTTACTTGTTTTTTTTCACCCAAAGATTTTTATATTTTCTGAAAGCGCTCGACGAGATTTTGAAAAAACATGCTTGGACATACTACTTATCTCTTATAATATCCGAGTTATAGGCATTTAAAAATTTAGTGATACAAAATTTACCATACCTTGGTCCGCCTTTTTTGAATACCGGGCGTAATTTTGGACCAAATGGACTCAATTTTTTCTTGTTAGTTAGACAACAAAATGTCCAATAATATACAAAAAATGTCAGATCAATATCATTTACAGATCCAAAAATATACGTTTTTTAATTTAAAAATTCAAAAAATTTTAGATTTTTGCCGTTTTTTTGCCCAAAATGTGTCTTAACTCTTTTATTAATAAAATAAAATTTTCTTTAAGAACATATAACAATTTTATAGTTTCCTAAAAGGTATCTTTACGCAGAATGCTTTGGCGTAAAGAACTTGTCCTATTTTCTGAAAATGTTGCCACTGCGTCCTTCCGAATATGACCTATTTTTTATCAAAACTTCAACTTTGGGCGACATGTTCTAAAATCCCAAAGCTGGGATCAGAAAACTGAAAGCAGTTTTGGAAACCTTAATATGTTTTCTATTTACTCCAAAAGTATTTTCCCAGCCCTGAAAGAAATGTGGACCCTATGGGCAAAAATGTAAAAATCCCATTTTTGGGATTTTCATTCCTATTTTTGGGAATTGCGGGATGAAATTTGACCTTTTCAATTTTTTTGCATTTTCTTATTTGAAATGACAAATTTAACAAGCGTTGAAGATTTCATTGAGTTTTGTTCATAAATAAAGATTTTCATTCATTACATATTTGTTAAATTTCTAAAACTATGATTTATATAAAAATTTTAATAGGGTCGCAGATAGCTACAACAATTTAGTCCATATTTATCCCTTAATATTTTTTATTAGTTAGATATGGAAATTCTCGACCCTTTACAAAAAATTTCAAGCCAATATCTCAATTACATTCAAAAATATATTCATTTAAACCTGTATCCTTTAATTTCATATTTTTCATATTTTAGTATTAAATATGACAGAGCATGTTTAAATCTTATATTTACCTATTTTCTATTTGTTTGCTTATCCTTATAATTGAAAGGTCCTATTATGCTTCAATTTTCACAAAATTTATAACTATTTTTTACCTAAATTTTTCATTCACTAATAAGAAATATCAATGACTGAATTACAGGTTATAGTAATATAGTCCTAAATGTTAATAGGTAGACAGT
>NC_060950.1:48067208-48070262 GCF_022045245.1 Lucilia cuprina | reverse complement strand
TTGATTTTTGAATTGTTTAATATTCTGTAAAGCTAAATTTTTTTCTTAAGAAAATATGTTTCATAGATCTCTGGTTTACAATTGATTATAAATATTAGAACATATGATTACAATTTTGATTAATTATGAATTGAATTTAATGCAACTCGATTAATGCTATGAATTTATTTGCTTTATATTACTCTATACTATGTATATATTTGGTTGAAAGCGCTAAAATTTTTTATATTTTTTTTAATAATTATGTTTAAATTGTTATTTAGTATATATTTCACTACTCTTACTTCCTTACGACTCCTACATACAGTTTCTTTGACATCATATGACTTCTAGGATAAATTTAGGCCCTATTATCAGCAGAGGCAATATTGAATGTATTTTTTCTAATGATTCAAATAATTTAAAAATTGGACACATCAATGCTCAGAGCCTCTGTCCTTCACTAAGATCTTGCAAACTTGATGAATTGTCCTTGCTTTTAGAAAATTCTCCTCTAGATATACTTTGCATTACTGAGAGTTGGCTCGATACTACTATACATGACCAGGCCATAAATATTCCAGGATATACGGTATGTAGGAGCGATCGACCTTATGGTTATAGAGGTGGTGGTGTGGCTATCTTTATCAGGGATAATTTAAATTTCAAGCCTACTTATAGTTGCACTGAGTATTTCACATGTGAAGGTCTCTTAGTTGAGATTTATTTTGATACGATCACAATATTAATAGGTGTTATTTACCTTCCCAGAGGAAATTTAATGTTATTTGATCAGTTTTTTGGTGATTTTTTTGTTCGACATGATAACATCATTTTAGTTGGTGATTTTAACATTGACCTTTTTAATTCATCTAAGTCTGAAGAGATCCACTTGCTTTGTTCTAGATATGGTCTTAATTGTTTGCATAATTCTCTTCCTACACATTTTGATTCTTATCATCAATCAACTTCCCTTATTGATTACTTCCTTGTTAGTCAAAATTTGTCTGTTAACACATCTAATCAGTTTCAGTTACCGTTCATTTCTCATCACTCTTTGATATGTGCTTCCTTTTTTGTTCCTGTTACTACTTTATGTAATACGACCTACTTTAGGGATTATAAAAATGCAAATATTGCTGCTATTGAGGAACATTTACTTCAAGTAGACTTTACACAATTATACCTAACTAATGATACCAATGAACAACTTGACTTCTTTAACTCCCTTTTTAGTGAACTGTTAAGTTATGTTCCCTTAAGGGAAACTTTGCTTCCGAGAAGATACAAAAAATTAAAATTCTCTAATGAGATTAATTATTTGAGATCATTAAGGAATATAGCTTTAAAGAATTATTTTAGTGATAGGAGCGACTATAGGTGGAATATTTATAAAAGACTTCGTAATAGGACAAAGGTAGAAATTAGAAAATTTAAGGAAAATTATGGTACACGAATTTTTAATCTGAATAACACAAGGCAGATGTGGAACGTTTTGCGTAATGCTGGTGCTTTAAATGGCCCCACTATTCATCCAGATATTGATGTTAACTGCATTAATGAACACTTTATCTCTAATCAATTAAATGTGAATGATGATGAACCTGAATTTTCACAGTTTTCTAATAATATTAATGACTTTAGCTTTTCTAATATAACAGAAATTGACTTGTACAATGCTCTATTTAAAATAAAGTCTACCTCAGTAGGAACAGATGGTATATCTATAACATTTTTAAAAATTATTTTTCCTTATATAAGCAAGTATCTTTTATATTTTATTAATAATATTTTTACTTCGTCTAAATACCCCAGAGCCTGGAAGATTTCTAAGATCATTCCTATTCCTAAAAACAGTAGTCAACCTGCAATTGATAACATGAGACCAATTAGTATTTTGCCATCGTTATCTAAAGTTGTTGAAAATTTAATTAAGGATCAAATTACAAAATTGATTGATGACAAAAAATTACTCAATGAATGTCAATATGGTTTTCGTCATGGCCGTTGTACAAATTTTCTTCTAACTGATTTAACTGAATCAATTAGAGAATTTTCTAATGCGGGTAAGGTCAGTGTTTTAGTATCAGTTGATCTGTCTAAAGCATTTGATCAAGTTAGACACACTTTGTTGATTCATAAACTAGGAACTAGATATAATTTTTCAAAATCTGCTTGTCGATTAATTTGGTCTTATCTTTGTGATCGTAGGCAATTTGTTTCTGTTAATGGCTCATCTTCCGACCTAAAATTTGTAAAATCAGGCGTTCCCCAGGGTTCTGTAATTGGCCCTATTCTATTTACATTATTCCTAAATGATTTGTTTGAATCAATAAGTTACAGTAATTGTAAACCATTTGCTTTTGCTGATGATATACAAATTTTATGGTCTGGTGAGAGACAATTTGCTGATACTTTACAAGCCACTATAAACTATGATTTGTCCAATCTGGATGATTGGATGACAACAAACTGCCTACATATCAACCCAGATAAGACCAAAGCTCTAGTATTTAGGCCGAGCAGAACCGATTTGTTCGACTTCGCTTTTAGGATTTGTGGCTCTAATGTTCAAATTGTCAGTTCTTTACGGTGCCTTGGTGTTATAATTGATGATAGGTTAACTTTTGGACCACATGTTGATAATATATGCTATAGAGTCTGTCTGACTTTACGTGGTTTATATCACCTAAATCTGTTTCTACCTTTACATGTTAAAAAGTCAGTTGCACATTCATTACTTATGTCACATGTTAATTATTGTATTGAGGTTTATTCACGTTGTAACATGACTACTAAAAAAAGAATTAAATTTATTGTGCATAAAATTATTAGATTTGTATATGGACTTAGGGTAAGAGCTCATATTTCCTCACACTTGAAAAATTTTTTGAATCTTGATTTTGATGATTATCTTAAATTTCGCTTGTTAATATACCTATATAAAATCATTAAACTTCAAATACCCCAGTATATTGTACAAAAAATATTATTTACAAGATCTATTCGGAATCCACAAATTATTATATCTGCTATACATAATTCAATATATGAACAATCATTTGTTGTACAATC
>NC_060950.1:48063924-48067108 GCF_022045245.1 Lucilia cuprina | reverse complement strand
ACGGACATGGCTTAATCATCTCCGCTACCTATAAGGATCCAGAATATATATACTTTATAGGGTCGGAAAATTATATTATAGAAATTACAAACGGAAAGACAAACTTATTTATACCCTTCTCACGAAGGTGAAGGGTATAAAAATGGCACGAGTTTAAAAATTTTACATGTCGTAGGTACCCTACTTTGAGCCGCCACAGCTCCGTCCCTGGGGCATCTGCGGGGTTCATCTTCAAAACTTAAACTCGAATACCCCTTGGCTACGCTCACGCCATTTTATCCCGATCGGATCAGCCGTTCAGAAATGCCAAATTTATTTCCAAAAAATTTCCATTTAGCCTGATGGAAGCAGAAGTTAAATTGTCATTAAGATAAACTCTCGCATCTATGTCAGTGCCGATAGCATCCCTTAAGTGAAGTTTTGGTGTTTTAAAATACGACTTCATAATCATATCCCGTAAATGAACATTAACTAGCAAAGATTTACCCTGCTGTATATATAAGCAATGGTTAATGTCCTTGACATCTGCAGTAACTTTATAATGTTTACAAAGTGTTTACAAAACAGGCACAAGCAAGTCATCATTGCCGGAGGGCAACCCAGAAATGATTATATCTGGACGATTAATTCTACGTTGGAGTTTATTATTTTCTGCTTCAAGAACTGTTATACGCTCCTTAGTATTAGCCTCAACATTTTTTATACTTTCGTTGTATAGTTTTAAACTGATTCGAAATTCATTAAGAGATGTCGATAGATCAAAACGTATATCATGAATTGAGGATTCAATTAAGTCCTTTAAGGATTGTTGTTCATTCCGAATTTTAGCAGTAAAAATACTAAAGCTGGCAATACTTTTTTTTTCCAATTCATCAATATATTTACGCATTATGGAATCATCCCCGCTGGCATTAGGATTGGCAATGCAATGAGTACAATTAAAACTTATGTTGTTGTTGTTTCCTAATAGTGCATATAACTCATCTGAGACATTTACACACATAGTATGAAACTTTACAGGACTCACACTCAACACCGTAATCAGATCTTTTGGTACCTTTTTTGGCCCTTTATAACTTTTGAACTAATTAATATAATCAAATTTTTATAAATATTTTGGTTACATCTCCCAAAAATAATAAAAGTGTTCTTGCTTATCTAGATAACTTTGCTAATTTTGAAGAATAACTTTGCCACCACAGCATTACATCGAAGTCATTTGCTACCATTACACGTTCTTTGCTGTAACGCTCGACTTCATCTCTTCCAGTAAGGATGCTACTCTCCGGTTCGGCTGTTAGAATGGAGAAGAAACTAATTTTTCTAGTAGTTTTTTTCATTGAAGGTACTGGTGAGGATGTTTCCGGTAAATATGTATTGGCTGTCGAACTTGATGCTGAATTGTATTGCGGTACGGATGTATTACTAATGATAACATGATTATCAGAATAATTTTCAATTTCGACTATTATTTTTTCGATGCAAAATTCCTTTATTAGATGAATCTCACTTGACTGCAAAGATAAAGCTGGAGGGAATAGAAACAATGCCGCTTTGTAAAGAATATTTAAATGCGATATCGATTTTTGTAGCCGTGACAAAATATTTTGTTTCAATGTAGTAATATCAGATTCATCGTTGACTTGAGAAGCACAAATTAATTTCACTTTGTTTATTGAAGGAATCACAAAGCAAATTGTTGGAAGCTCACTGAATTGAAGTTCTTTAAAAGTTGTTTCAAAGTCTTTGCATATATCGAATTATGGTTTAATTTTTTTAATGTTTTCTGTTAAAGCAAACTGTTAACTTCAGAATATATTTTACACTAATCTTTATCTTATTAATTTTTCAGTATTTGAACTATTCGAAAATACATTATAACTGTAATAATTTTCTGTTTTATACATAGATTGGTGTCAAATTGAAAAGGTCAGAATGTTATTTATTACTTCTGTGAATTTAATGTTTACTATAAGATTTTTTACAATTATTATTTAAAAGTAAATGAAAAATTCACTTACATATACATATACCTGTGCTTTTTGGTTAAGTTTAAAGAAAAATATTACCTAAATTTAATTTAAATATTTTTATTAAAATATATCCAAAAAAATGTTTTTCTATTTAAAATTATTCGGAAGCATATTACCTACCTATTTCCACATTTTTAATAAATTGTAAAAATTTATGAACATTTTATTGCTTCTTTAATTTTTTAACACTTCTTTTTCAATTTTAAATAAGACTGAATGAAAAGTTCTTTACCTGTTACTTTTTGTATTATATTTGTCATTCATAATTTGTTGATATTTCTTAATAATTTGATTTTTTTTGTAAAAACCGAATTTTTGGAATTTACATTCTATTTATCACATTATTAATAGAAATGCACCACGTGTTAACTTTCATACCAAAGAATATTCTCATTATTTTGCCTTTATTGTTATTTATATTTTTTACACGCATTTGTGCATTTTCGCACAGCAATACTTAAAGTAAATAGAGTAAATCATAATATCGTCAATACTCGTTTTTTCGTTTGGGTATTTTGTTGAAATGTTTAAATAAAAGAAATTCCCAACATATTCTTTAGTTTTATACATTTGAGATCACACATACCAGCTAGCTATGCTTTTGAACAGTGAATAAGGACATACATGTTTGTTGCGCGTATTGGATATACGTAATTATATATCACTAGCTTATAACCCGCTTCCTTGTAAGCGAGCCATTTTATAGGCATTGTAAAATTGTGGTAACCTCTCTACTTTTTAATGTTGTATTACCGATATTTTAGAAAATTCAAAGAGTACCTACCTTCTGAAGAACGTACCAAAAAGTACCATAAAGTACCCTTCTATAGGGTCTCACTTAATCCGGGACATACATGCTTAATTTCATGTTTCTGGGTCTAATATTATAAAAAATTTTGTAGAAAAAGTTTCCTTTTATGGGTTCTAATTTTATCTGGGTCATACATACTTAATTACATGTTTCTAGGTTCAGTATTATAGAAATATCAAGAAGTACCTTTTGAAGAACTATAAGGTACCAAAAAGGCCCCATTTATAGGTTTTCATTTAATCCGGACTCTACATACTTAATTTCATGCTTCTAGGTTCAATATTGTAGAAATTTCAAAAACTACCTTTTGATGAACGAAAAAGTACCAAAAAGTCTCCTA